>NW_013665835.1:311028-312077 GCF_000517525.1 Limulus polyphemus | reverse complement strand
TTATTTTTATGGCGTGTTCTTTATCTGGTATATGTACATTAAGTATAGATAGATAAAAATAAAGAAAACATTTCTTTATAACTGTATCAGTGTTGCAACATTTCAACATAGCGTTTTATACAATGTCTAAATAAAATGAATTTATCGTGACTAAAAGCGTATTATTCACATATTAAAATAAGTAAATGTAATATACTTTAAATGTTGCTTATATATATGCCAAAGCACGGAATTCACAAAATAGAAATATGTATTGTGTTCATGGATGCTGACGAGGCTTTAACCATTCTTCAAATTACTGTATGTAAATTATAGTACACGTATATATGCTAGCACAGAAGTACAAGTACTGTGTTAATCTGTGTGTAGAACCTGTACATAGAAGAACGAAGTTTTATAACCAAATACCATTCAGGTACAGTATACAAGTTTTACCTTTGTATCTAAAATATTTCAAGGCTTCCAAGAATACATCAAAAGGATATACGGCGGTAGAATACTTATACACAACACACGCTATATAAAGTAATTTAAAGGTATAACAATAATGAAAACAAGAGTGGCAAATGGGTTTAGGAGTTCCTTTATGTGGCAGATGGGTTTTGGAATTCCTTTATGCTACCCGGCGATATATTTCAGCGGTGTTGTTTACGTTTTTGTTCTGGCTTCATTTAAACTGGTTTACCATGTTTTCAGAACCATTTCCTTCCGTTCTTTATAGAGATTTAAATGAGCAATTAGGTAACACAAAAAAACATACAACGCTTGTTCGACACAAAGCTGCATCTCTTATTGGCACAAACAGACATCTGGAGCGCTAAAAGCACTAAAAATGAGGTTATTGTATATGCTCGTTATGTGGTGATAAAGTACAATTCCATTAAAAAACAACAACTTTGATCGCTTTAATCATTAATATTATACATAAGAATATTAGGCAAATCATCGCTTTAATCATTAATATTATACATAAGAATATTAGGCAAATCATCGCTTTAATCATTAATATTATACATAAGAATATTAGGCAAATCATCGCTTTAATCATT
>NW_013665835.1:274704-310349 GCF_000517525.1 Limulus polyphemus | reverse complement strand
AATATTATACATAAGAATATTAGGCAAATCATCGCTTTAGTCATTAATATTATACATAAGAATATAAGGCAAATCAAGATATCTTATTATGTTGTATTATTTTCTTTCAAATGCAAGTTTTTTGGTTTTGTTAAACTTCGTGGATGTTGGTGTCATTAAAAACTAATAAAGTTGATAGAAAATACATCTAAGTACCACAGGTGAATTTTTGCAACTTCAGCTCTTAATTTTTTTATGATAAAAAGTGATTGTATTCTTCAGTTGTTGTTGGTTTTCCATTAAGGTAATCTAAGTAGTCTCTCTTTTATTTTAGGTAATCTTAGAAAATAAACATTAAGTACCATTAGGCTAAGATAATGCGAAATTTAATATTTCAGTTAAAAAAACACAGTTCCACGTTGGATTAACGTTAAATTTATGTATTTGCAACCCTAAAATCCAGGGTTCGATTACCTGCAATAGACACAGCAGATGTGACTTTGTTCTAAAATAAATAACATAGAATTTAAAACATGTTCATACTGAAAAATATTTTGTAACAGAAGTGCAAACGTTAGCACAAGTTCACCGGAATATTTAAGATATTATATGTAATAAACTGCTGCGTAAAACACAGTTTTTGTTACAATCATCTATATAACTCTATCTTACCAAAAGTACAATTTTCAATCTATAAACATATTTGGTGAACCTCTTCTATCCACTTTGTCTGATATATGATTGAAACTGCAATTCTCAGTTAATTGTATAAATAACTTTATTCAGGAGAGGTGAGCTGGCATGTTTCTTATTTTCGTTGAATAACTAGGCTGAATAATTCACTTCAACTAAATATTCTCAACAGCTGAAGAGAATACTAAATTGTTCTCAACAGAAGATTGATATAGACTGAAAATATCTGGAACGTATCTGTGTAAATAAAGTAAGTAAGAGTTGTTTTCGTTTTGAGCCAGATAATGAAGTTATCTAAATATCAGAAAACGGATAAATTAAACTATTGTGTGTGTGTTAGAAATGAAATATAAACAACTAATTGTCCAATTTCATTTAACTGAAATTTTAGATATTCCGCTGTAGAATTTCATTTAATGATAGTAACTAATACAGAATAAGTTGAATATTTAATGTGTAAGAGAATTTTATTTATTTATTTCTACAAGGATTTGTGATAAATGAAAAGATAAATAGTATCAAATATTTTAATTTCATATCAGAAACTTGTTAGTACATAAAACCACAATTGTAACCAATTTTTCTTCTCAGCATTCTGTATACAAATTGCATTCGTGATGTAATATTTGTTTATGAAACCTCTTAATTGTAAATTGAGCCAATAATTCAGTTTTTTTGTTTGTAATTACGTCATAAGGAACTTAGGAAACTTTAAATATATGATAGTAAATATTAAATGATAAATATACAGATCTTTAGTGAATTCCTCCTTATCAAGAAAGCGTTACGAAAAAAGAAAAGTATGTTTAGCTAAAAGTGTTTACTATCATCATGCACGTTCTGTTGGTTTGATTAAACTACTGTATTTTATTAATACGTTTTTATTTTCTATTTGCAAAGATTTATCCAAAGAAAAACAGATGATGAAGCTGCAACTCCAATTTCTCTCTCTAGGAATGTTATTAAGACTATCAGTGCTCCTAACCTTAGCTACATCAACTAATGAAACTTTAAAGCATGTATGCCCTCAGATGTCACATATTCATCCTTGCGAGTGCTTGGAGATTCCTAACTTTAGCACTCAACGTAAAAACAGCAGCTTTCCTGAACTTGAAATTATTGCATTCTGTAAGAATATAAGTCACGAAGGTGTTCTCGAAAGTGCTTTAAGAGGTTTCCGAAATCACACAATTGACTATTTTGTTCTGGATAACTGTTTACTTCCTCCATTTCCCAACGGATTTTTCAAAAACGTCAATATTAAATGGATGGAAATATTGAGTTCAACCATACAGTTTAAACAAAATTTCCTTTCATGTGCTGAAAATTGTTTTTAATAGAGTCAGAAATTCCCTAAGATATGGAAAATATCTTAATAATATTAAGAGTATAAAATTGATAAACAATACCCAAAATATCAACATGTAGAAAAAACTGGAATTATCAAAGGTTCTGATGTAAATAAGAACTTCATATAAGTTAATGTTAGAGATTATTTATTCAAGAATGTAACTATTTTTATGTTAAAAAATGACATAAGTTTGTGAATCATTGCCACAAATAGCTTAAACGATCATTTAAGTTAATGTCGCAATTAGTTAATTTTTTTATTACAATATTTTGATTACTAGCTATTTTGTATCCTTCATTTCGGCTGCTAATTTGCTGTTATCTTTTAGGGAAGTCCCAATAAGGACCGTGTCTGCAGTGGTAATAGCCAGGATTCGAACCTGAATCTTCTTGAAATGGTAGTGTGCTATCCATCATCAGTGAGCTCTCTCATTAGAACTTCAAACAACTAACTATTTACATAGTTTTAAGATGGATACCGAGGTTTTGTTTACTGGTATACGAGACTGTCTGAATATGTTATTAGTTAGGTGGATGTAGAAGGATTTTTTAAAATAAATTTCACATAAAGAATCCATCAACCGATTTTCAAAACAAGAAACCTGCTGACACCATAGACATACCTAAATTCACAGTAACTTCAAGTAAACGACCATTAGCAGAACCCAAAGAAAGTGTGCTAAATAAGAGACTAAACTTCGCACTAATACATCACAAAATATCCATCTAGATATTGTCACAACCACAGAAGACACAACTTACAGTCTATCAAAAGAAGAAAAATAATAATTGTGAATCAGCGTAAGTCAGTAGTCCAGAAAGCCATGAACTGCAAATCCCACTATAATACTATCCTATCAAAAACACTGTCCTCATGAACTTAAAGAAAGACAATATCATAACAATTTTATCAGCAGACAAAGAATACGTTACTGTGATCACTGCCAAAGAGTACATCATAGCACCGACGTGGCATGGCCTAGTAGTTAAGGTGCTAGGCTCGCAATCGACGGGTCACGGGTTTGAATCCCCGGCAGCAAACACGCTCACCCCTTTAGGGTTGCTGTAAGGACCAGCCACTCGAGTGTAAAAATTCTTGGCTATTACAAAATACCCGAGCGGTCTGCCTCAAATCTAATCAAAATTAAGGTCGAATATTAAAGGATCACATAACATAGCTATTTCGTACCTAAAATTCAGAAGCAAGGCTGCTCTCTTCGTCCTATTTTTGACAGAAGAGATTTCTTTAGCTAGATATATTGTAGGTATTATATCACCCTTAACATGTAAAACCTTTTCATGTGTTAAGAACTCAGTTCACTTTTCAAAGATTATAAAAGTAACCCTAATAACCCCACAAAACACAACGATCAGCTTTGATGTATCCAACTATGTCATTTGCATATCAAACCTTGAAATGCCACAGACTACTCCGCAAAAAGCTTTAAAATGACAGAACTCTCAAGTAACACGCCCAGCTGACAATCTCCCCAATCACAGAACTCAGAATATTCTGTATCAACACAACTTACCTCCAACATGAAGATGAATACTACCAACAACAAGAAGGCATAACATAAGTTCACCCTGTTACTACTACTTAGAAACCTCTACATGGAAAATTACGAAGATAGACTCTCAAAACAGCTACTCAAAGACCCAGTATTTGACTAAGATATCTTAACAATACATTCGTAATATGGACATACACACTGCAGACAAGATTACAGAATCCATGAACCAACTGAACAGACAACATCGAGCTATATACCTCACCAGACATGACGACTACCAAAACATATAACACATATACCACGGGAGTTTACAGGAAACTACAAATACTGGTAAATACGTCCATCAAACCACTATAGAGTTCTTAGTTTCAAGTATGCCCAACACAAATGATCGCAGTTGGTACAACATTAGGCCACGTACAAACCTAATGGACACCAAAAACACCATTTACAACATCCCCTGTGATTGTGGACTCTAGTAAATTGGAGAAACAAAAACAACAGAAAGTAGAATTCAGGAGCATAACAAACATACTAGCCTATAATACCGATCTACCTGCTCTCATCATGCTAAATAAGAAAACTATACAATAAAATTGAATAACATTAGAATAATTTGACATGAACCATACTCTCACAAGAAAAAGAAAGTTAAAGAATCCTTCTACATCTACGTTGGTAATCATACACACGATCAACCTAGAACAAAAGTAAAAAATTCTGAATACTCTTCTTGCAAGCATTCAAAGAGTAAGTTGATTAAAGCCCTAACGAGTGGATAGTATATAACCTTTTTATCAAGAAGACACAGGATCGATTCCAGATTACTATCACCAGAGACACACCTTTTTTCCAGTACTTCCCTGAAGTTGGCAATAATATAGTTTGTAATGAAAATCTAGCAATAAAAAATTGATAATTACACGACTTAAGCAGTCGTATACGATACTAATTATGGTAATTATTTCTATCCGATCGCCACAACGTTTCCGTAAGTACAATATCTTTGAGTTTTCTATTAAAATCCATTTAATCTCTATTTAGTTTTCCAAGAGGATCATACAAACTAATTGTAATATTAACTATATTTGTTGTTTCGCAAGTTGATGTAAATTTTACTATGTTGCTAATGGTGATTAAGAAGTGAGAAAATATTAATGCTATTGTGTTTGTTTCTTAAATTATATTTAAGATTACGAATGAATAAATTTTCACTTTTTTTTTTGACGTGGAAAAGAAAATAGTAGACACGACGCGTAAACTCTTTTTTTTTTCAAAGTAATATTTCTTTGAGTTAAATCGTCAAATTAAGGAAAATTATCCATGTAAAATTGAGTGAAAACGCAATTACGTGACTTGCTCGACGCTAATTTAGGTATAAGATATTTTGGTTGTAAACCAAGGCACAAAATAACTATTGGCAATACTAGCAATATGAGCTAAAATTTAACACTGTGGAGATAGTCCTGAAAAGGGCAGGAACTTTCTTACTAAGAGGCAAAAGATCATGATATAAAGATGAGCTAAATTTATTTTAAAAGACACAGGGCTTGAGGCGATTTCAGAAGACCCCAAATGTTAATATCATAAATCTAGAGTTAATATTCTATATATAAAATATTTCTTATGTCCATTACTTCTGGTTTTTGAAAGGTGTAACATTCGCTGCCTTCAGAACAAATATTTACACTTGTATAACATCATTAATAATGTAAACAATATTTTGACATTAAGTCTAAAGCAATTTGTTACTACCAATTTCCTATAGTACAAAATGATTTAAACCCTAAATGAAGAACATGATTAAATACAGTATTTTTCTTTTAATTTGATGAATAATCATAATCAATAATAACTTAAAAACAGAATGGATAAAACGCAACCATTATTACTAACTCCTGAGCAGAGTGGTTGAATTTAAGATATGGATAATCAAATTTTTAATGACAATGAATCAGCAGACTTGTACAAAGTACCAGTAATAAAACTGAAAAAAAATATATAATATTACGTTTGGCATGGAGAAGTGCTATGACTAGATTTCTGTATGGTATTTACTGCCATACATTAAACCTGTCTATATTGGTTGTTGATATCTGGGGAATTATCAGAAGAATACTTCAAAGTTTTTATACGAATGTATGACTAACGAATTGTAGATCCTGTGCAGTCACTCTCACAGAGAGCACCACTCGAAGTTTGAAAATTCTGTCATTGAACCAATACAAATATTGAAACAAACGTAAGACTTGAAAAAAAAACATAATTGCGAAAATATCTGTTGAAAACACACTTATTTCGTTAACATATTCCTCAACTGAATTCTATACATGCAAATAATCGGTAGAATTAATATAAAAGGATATTTGGGAACGTTAAGTCTGTAGAATAGTTTATTCAAATACCTTTGTAGCACTATTCATAAGCAGCATTGAGAAACAATTATTTTGAAGAAAGTCTTAAGTTCATAAGCTCTTTATTAAAACCATATAAATTATTGAGAAGTTTATAAGCTCGATGTACAAAAATGGTGATCATGTTCTTGAAAGTGAATGATACGGAAATGCTAAACATAAAATTTCTCTTAAAGTCGAAGGTTGAAAATCAAACCTTTTTTTTTTCTCTCTGTAAACTACTTTTACCCTTATTATTCAGAAATACAATTATGTAACTAATTGGCTTATGATCAAGCGTTTCAGAATTAGAAATAAATGGTCTGATTAGATACTTCGGCCTGTGAATTTTATGTAAATCATGAAATGTCTTGTCATAACAACTGATTCCGTTCGAAACACCAGAAAGTTCTACAATTACGTTTAAGTACAGATTCTTTAAAAACTGCTTATTTGAAGTAAAATTGAAATTTTTACGTTTCTTTTTGTATTTTATGTGAAAATACGCGTGAAATTAATTGAAAAAAGAATAAATGGGAAAAGTTGCAAGAGTTGGTGGAAACTACGAAGATAATTATTTTAAATAGACCAAACGTTTCATTCTTAGTTTTAAAAAACAAACAAACACAGATGCTGCAGCAAACATTCTTTTTAATTTAACTCAACATTTGAAACTAAACTTTTGAAAAAAACATTTATGATAAGTAGTTTTGAAATAAACAATGTTATATTTCACGTAGTTGTAATACTTCTAAAGACCCATGAGTGAAAGCAAAGTAGAACATGTTACAACATACCAACCACGTAATACAGAAATAAGAATATTTATTCAAGATCACGCATGAGTATGAGAATCCTTGTTCAGCATGATTACAAGATACTGGTTGAAAGGTTCTGTACCATTGTATTCTGTGCACAAATACTGAAATCTGTTAGACACATTTACTGCTGAGAATTCTTTATGAATATTTCATCACAAAACATAATACAAATATAATATAAAAATCGAATAATATCTTATTTTTAACTACTTTTAAGGCCACCTATTAAGTGAGACGTAAATTTTAGCTCTTTCTTTATGACTTAAATATTCACCTAATGTTTTATGTTGAATACTCTGGTTATTATACCCAGAAATAATTATACAACAATCACCGAGTGAATTACCTTTTGAACTGAAAAATATAAAATATTCCGTTAAGCATGGGGAAGTGTTGTTACTAGAATTATTTAGGGTATTTACTGTGTCATATTGTAAAATCCTCTGTTCATTACGGGAAACGCGAAATAGAATGCAAGTCTCTGGTCTAGATATTTAGAGGTAATTTTTTGTCACCTCGCAGTTAATCTAAACCGAAACAAGTGGTATTTTGGCTGTTAGGGGGATAATTAACATTGCTTGGCAAAATGTGATTGTTTGTATTATAGATAAGTCATTCATCTGTTATGGATGGAGAATACTTTTTTAAAGTTGTAATGCGTAACAAATGACTGGAGTCATAAAAGTATTAGGATAGCATATCTTTAAGCTTCTTAAATATGAAAAAAAGGAAATGTGATATTAGTATATAATGGAATGTTTATTAGGATAATGTCGTAATGCAATTTTATTTTATGTAAACAAGCATGTGAGAGGATTAAACAGTCTATTCATGTTTTCAGTAGTTGTAAGTGAAAACAGTGATTTGGTGAAAATAGCTGGTTCGTTTATTCTCTAGTAGTCAAAAGTAAATTTGGACTCAAATCTGTCAGTTGGTAATCTAATCCTCCTTTATATGAAAACTGAAAAAAGGCATGAATAAAGTGGTAACTTCTCAAACATAAGAGCAAACCAAATTATCTTTAATTAGTATTTTTTATTGGTTGGCTGTGATGTCAACATCAAAATCTACAACTTTTCTGGTCTTCTCGTTTCGTACAAACATAAAACTAACACTTGAAATGTATTAGTGCACTTTAATCAATGTGACATCAACCAATATTCATTAAAACCCTGGAAGTTTCGTAGTAGAATACATTACATCTTCTGATACTACTTTAATAAACGAACATTAGTTTATGAGCCAAAAACCACTTAGCACAGCGTTTCCCAAAGTGTGGGGCCAAAAATCAGGATAGAGTCAATAGTGCAATAATACAAAATTAAACGTTTTAATGAAAATAATAAGTAATTACTACAACACATACAACATTTTAATGTGTATCCGTGTGTTACATCTCGTTATTTAACTCACTCTTTCACTCATTAAAAGAGGGGGACACGCAAGAAACCACATTTATTCAAGGGGGCGTGGATGACAAAAGTTTTATAAACGCTGACTTATCACATAAATTATTTCGATACCCGTGGTGGGCAGAGCACAGATAGCCCATTGTGTAGCTTTGTGCTTAACTTCAAACAAACAAACACTTCTTGCTTTTGAAGTTCATATGTCACGCTGTGTTGTAGCCTATAGAGTGCATAATCATTCTCGTGATTCATGTCATGCGCACTTTTTACTGAAGTCACGATAGTACAAACTGCAACGTTAAGCAACCGTTATGTGACATCATTTTAGTGTATACTGGCTAACAGACAACACACTACTGTGTTGTGGCGCGAGAGGTTAAAACAGGTGACCCCTTCAGGCGACCTTCAGTCCCCTTTCGTGGAAATAATTGTCTTTTCATGTGTAATTTTAAATCTGAGTATTATTTTTTAAAGGCATTAAGTTCCTGTACGCGGCCCGTTACACAAGAAGTACTTTTTTTTTACCACCGATGAGACACAATGATAAAGCATACGACCATCTGATTTAGTTCCCTGACTATTACACGCAAGAGGGTGCATGAATAGCAGGATTGCATTAAAATAAAAGTTCTGTAGAAAAAGAAAGCTAATTTTGCTGGTTCAAAAGCATATGTGTAAACGTTTATAAATATATTATCAAGTTTTGCTGCATTTAAAACTAGACAAAAACAACAGTCTAACATTTTATATGAATACAAGTTTGTATTTCAGTGTTCCCCACTAGGCGGCCTACGGGCCATATCAGGCCCTCGAAAGCCTGATTTGTGACTCTCACTATAATCAGATATTGCTAAAGTAAATAAACTGTATTTGGGGAATAATTTATTCTCCAACACGCTCAGACTGGCCTTTGGCCTTTTTAGGCATCATCTGAAGTGGACCAGTGGGTAAAATAATTAGGGATCACTGATATACATATTCTAAAGAACGATTTAAGGGCATCATGAATTAATTGTTGTGTATTTCGTTCAATTTAGTACAAAGAATAATGTAATGAGATTATCATATTTCCACATGTAAAAATTGGCGCTCGCCGAGTATGCATGGATAATTTTCATTAAATTCAATAAGAGTTGTGAATTTGAGTCCTGATTAATTTTTGAATTGGTTTAATTTTTTGTTAACTTGAAGACTTGATGAGAGTTTAATGTCATCAATTGGCTACTCTGCATCAGAGTGATTAGACCATCGTGATTATCATATATCTGCTCTTCCTTCTGCCCCTCAGTGGCTCAGCAATATGTAACTTATAACGCTAAAAATCGGTTTTCGATAAACATTGTGTAGTTTTGTGCTTAACTACAAACAAACTCTCCCTTTTTCTTTCGAAAGTTATTAATAAAAACTAAAACCTAATCCCAAGAGGTTAACTTTACTAGCTGTCTATAATTTTGAACTGATAGAATAAGTGGTGGCAGCTAGTCAACAGTACCCACAACCAACTCTTGGGCTATACTCTAACCCAATAGTTAAATTTGACCGTCACTATTACAACACAACCCTGGCCCAGGCGTATAAAGCATGTTTTTGTGGCAACAAGATGAAAACCTTGGACCTTTATTCACCATTGCAGCATTAATTATTGATTCACACCACTGGACAAAGATTGTCCTTTATAAATACAAACTTATTGTAATGTAATAAATAGCTTAAAAAAACAAACTTTTTGATATTTGATGCATCCTATCGTTTTTTATTTGTATTATACACCTACTTCCCATTCTTTTACCTAGGAAAATGCCAGTCTAAACATTAGTCTTTAACGTTACGATCTATCTACTAGTTAGTTGTCTGAATATAAATATTGTTATTCACAACACATTTGATTTAAAAACATGCTGTTTGAGTTAAATAGATCACAATAAACAGTAAGACTCACAGAGGAATTGACCAAATGAAATCAGAAAGTTTGAAACAAGATATGTTTATTTGACATCATGTTTAGCCAAGAAAGTTTCTGGGAGTAATTTTCTTATACAGACTGCTCTTCAAATAAAGAGAAACAAAACAAAAATTCTGATACAATAAGAGCAGCTGCCTTTGTCACAATAAAGAAGTAACTTAGCTTGACAATTAAAATAGTTTACACTCTTTGCAACAGCCCTTCTTATCTGTAATTACATCTTCTTGTTACAATATTTAAGAGCACAGCTCTTTTGTCAAACTTAAAAAACACTAACTACAAACCTATTCTTACAATTAATATTTTCTAATTGTAAATTTCATACTTTAAAATGGTCTACAACCCACAGGAAAGACATAAACACTGATCATTTTAAAGGGTATTAGGGGAGATGTGAGCTACATTTTTTTTCTTTATGAAAAATGTATTTACAGTATGCTGTGTAATTGAACATAAAAGAAACATTCATATAATATTAATCAAACCATAAAAACAGAAAAGAATAACCACCTAACATTATTTCACCATTTTACTTAAAAACATATTGTGAACTTTTCCACTTATTATCAAAGCCTTACCATCAAAGTCTAAGTATAATATAACCATTTTTTTAACACTTTAGAGAATTAATTATTACTCCCTTTATTTCCTCTCTCAAAATAGTACCAAAATATTTTTTTTTATAGAAATCTACCATACAAATATTTTTATCGATGCCTTCTTTAATATTTATGTTAAAGAACGTATTGGAAAGTAATTTTATATGAAAGTTTTTTTGAAATACCTTTATTACCACTAAACGTAGAACGTACTTGAGAGTGTACATATAAATGCCAACTTATAATCTAAAGATGTGATTGGAAAGTTGGTACCATGATCAGTTTATCAAACATTTCACAACACACTTGTTGATTGGTTTCAATGCAAGTTTAGGAAAACTGTCAGCGTTCCAATAAATCAAATCGTTTTCTAATTTTATTTTGAAAATCAAATATATCTCAAGACAGCAACTACAACACTAGTCAACTTAAATCATTCACATCTATTTTTAGTCAGAGTTACTGCTATTTGTACAATCCATATACCATATTTATATTTAAAAAGTAACAGAGGAAGAAGTGTTGAAATTTGTGTGAGTAGAATTTCCTTAACAAATATATCTTGTTAACAGGGTGTTAGCTACTAGTGATAGTACAGTTTTATGATAATATTTCTTAAATTTTTGATGAATTTTCTAAAGTTATACTGATATTGTAATTTTTATCAAACATTTCATAACTGTTGTAGTCATAATATTAATAAAAGATTTTGGGATTGAAAGCAAAGAGAAAATATAGACAGTAAACTGCTTTAGAAAACAGGTTAAGTTCATGGTTATACTCCACAAAATAACCTGTTTATTTGATTTTGTACTAATTAATCTTATACCAATACATCAAAATTTTGTACAATGCAGATAGCTGAAACACAATGATGAAAATAAAAGATAAAGTAGTATTAAAACAAATAAGTAATATATTTTAAACATTTTCTTTATCCTATTCTAAATCATTGTAAAAACTAGAAAAGGAGTTATCTTCTTTCTAAACAGATAACTTCAAATACATTACATTTCTGTAATGATAAACTTTTCTTTTTTGTACAGTAATCATAGTGAATATTTTATATAACTGAGACTATAGCATGAAACTTGTTTTTCAACTAGTAAATAAGTGAAAAAGTTATATATTGCAAACAATTCATTGGTTTAAACTATTTCATACGAAAGAAGTCAAGAATGAATATCAAGATTTCATTTTCATTAGAACCAGTAGTTTATTTTGACTTGGTATTTTACCTCACGAAAATGCTTGATTTGAACGGACTTATTTTATTATCATTAGAATAAAAATTTGGATTGTTAACATGCAGGTGAAGTAATTAGTTTCAATACATTGCTTTGTTATGAATCTATACCATAGGGCTCTGTTTAGGTGAAACAGTTTAATTTTTGTTTCATTTCAATTACACATCTTAATGAAAAATTTACTTGTATCTATATTCAATGAAACATTGTATTATTATATTTTTTTCAATTAACACACTGCAATTGAAATAAACAGTTTTCTATCTGTTATTATATTTTTTTCAATCAACACACTGCAATTGAAATAAACAGTTTTCTATCTGTTTTAATAGTTACTTCAGTTTAGTCAAACACATTACTTCATCACGAGTACTTGTACAAACCATTAAAAAAATTTTATTCCATAATAAAAATATGTCTCAAATTTCTAGTATAAAGATATAACTGACAGCTAAAAAATTTAAGTAAACTGATCAGAGAAATGCTGCAAAAAATTGCTCTGAGCTATTTCATTGAGAAACTAAAAAATAATCACAAATATTTTAATTTAAATCAGAGCTAAACTGATAATTGTTAATGACATTTTCAAGGTATTTTTTTACAATAAAGAAAGCCAGCTACACCACAGGTATTCAGACAACAAACAACAACAACAACACTACTTTCAATTATTTACTCCAAGCTCTTTAATTAAAGTTTCTATTGAAAAAAGAATCAACAAATGGGCGTAAAATGATGTAGCTAAGGGCTTGATAAAAATATTTATACAGCTCTAGATAATCGTATTAATAAGATTAGCTTAGAGTATGTTATCATTTAATAGAGGTTATAAAATTTACATTTGCTTTTTAATTAGTCCAAGTCAAGTTAGCATTACACTGCTTCCAATAGTTCTAATGGTAGTTACCAACTTTATTTTGTTCATTAATTACCTTTATATATACATCTGTAAATGCTTTAATATGGATGAAACTAACTGTTTAATGCAATTTTTGTGTTCAACATCTCTAAATATTATCTAGATACTGACAACTAATGAATATAGTACAACTAGTATCTTTGTATTACTGTTTATATAAAAGACAGTGGCTGGTTCAACCTTTTGGCCAAAATAAAACAAACACTTTATATACAATTTGCTAAACTAATACATCGACAGAATAAAAGCTGTTTTTTAGAACAATGCAGAAGGTAAACAATATTCAAAAGAATGAAAACTTTTATGCTACAGAAATTTAATTCTTTGACAGATGATTTATTTCTATGGTTTAAATATTTTACATGGTGGAGACATGTGCACGAAATCAGAAACATAAAGAAAACATGCCTATACAAATATCTTTGATTTTAGGCTCTACTGTCATTTTAACCTACAAAAATGCAAGACAAATTAGCAACACAAATATTACACAAAAGACATGTAAAATGTTGTGACAAAAATTGTTTAACTTGATTTACTTTCTTACAAGGAAGAAAAGAACAAGACTGTACGGCATGAGCTAAAATAAAGAGCATGGCACATTAAAAAAATATTATACTTCACCACATAGCATGTAAAAGATAAAAGTTTCATCTGCAACAGAAGACCATGCTCATCAACAGTAACAGATTTTTTTAGATATATTCGAAGTTTGCACTGTCCATTTAAGTAAGGATTCCTAATGTTTCTCAACGTTTAGGTAACTATAAAGTTCACACTTCATCATCATTAGTATATAGTAATCAAAAAACAATGTCAAGTTTGAATAACTTTGATTAAAATTTACAATACCTGATTTATAAACATTCACTAAATTCAATCAAACCTATATAGGTGAAGAAATAATTAGCTCATATTTCAATCAGGATAATTAACATAAATTTACAAGAAAACAGATGGCAAATCACATGACAGTATTCTTTTATGACACATACCTTGTTTACTAAAAGAATAGAACCATAATTACACATTACACAGTAGTATAGAAGTAGAAAAGCCAGGTGGTGAATGACCTAAGTGGGTGGCTCAAGATTGTATTGTAACAAGATTATTGGGATCAGTTACTTCTCTTCCAAATAATAAATCAAAGTTTACTGTAAATATTTTAAGAAGAGCAAAACTCTGCAAACTTTACTCTAAATCTATCTTCAAAAAGAGAAACATAACAAGGAAAAATCAAATCTATAACATTATGGTATAAAATATGATAATCAGGAGAATATACAAACCTCAACAGAGGAATAAAGTTAATGCAATCACACATGAATGGGTGAGGTGTCATTTTCTCGTATTTCATTTAAACCTAAAACATATAGTTTGTGCTCTAAAACATGCAACTTCTCCTGTTTTGCCTTAGTACAAACAATCACCAATCTAGCTGCTTTAGCTATTTGCCTTATGGAACCAGAAGAAGACTTAAGACTCACACTAATGAATTGACATTTCTATGCTGAATATGTAAAAATAATTCTACCTCAAGTGGACACGTTTCATCTAATGACAACAACTATACAAGGCAAAACCACAGCCACCTCACAAGCATAGGCACTGTTAGGATATTAAGATGAACATGAATGACACTTGATGGGATGATGGACAGAATGGTGCAGTGCTCCAAGTCAACTCTCAGTCTTTCACTAGTCGATATATGTGATGCTGAGCACCATGTTCACTTGTGGACACTTCAAAAACATAAGCAATACACAGTAGAGTTTCTTGTGTTTCTCTATTAGTCACCACCTGTTAGCATTGCAACAATAAAAACTTTTATTACTAAAACAATTTCTCTTAATGCTTCCAAATCAAGTTTCAGGAAAAAATATAAAGTAATATTACCCATTTTAAATTAAGAATAAATGCATGAAATAACTTTGATATTAGGAAATGGTGAATTCTGTAATAGAGTGAATTTGTAGTTAATGATAACAAAATATACACCATGAAGTACAACAATTAATTGTTAATTATATAAAATGGATCTTTAATAAAAGCAAAATTAAAACATATAAGCACAATTGGGATAAGTAGCTTGTTCAAATTTTAATTATTATTCATAATTAACAAGTTTGAAATTAAATACGATCTAATATTTGCTTAAAATAAACTACAATTAACATCAATAATATTAAAAAAGCTCAATTAACTGAACTCTGGTCATGCTTACTTTTTTATAAAGATATCTTTATTAATTTTAATCACAAAGTAATACATCTGGAAAATAACTTACTTCATAAGAAATAACTTCATCTGCAAGCAATGTGTGCTCACACTTCTTTAGACTATAATTATTGTAAAAATATATATGAAGCTTAAAAAGTTTTTCAGGTATTTTAAATTAACTTTGTGTTTTCAGAGACCTTTAAGCTACTACACTAACATCAATAAACTAGGACCTGATTTCAAACATTTTTACTAATTTGAAGAAAGATGACATTTTTAGGTTGTGATATTTACCAAAAGTACATGTAGTTAAGACTTATATTATGCATGGTGCATTCTTTGTTAATTGTTAAAACAAAGTTTAAAATAGTTAAAAAATAATGATACATGATTATTTAGTTTGACAACTGTCATTTAAGTAATATGAAATTTGATTAGATACAAGCACCTTGTTCTTGCTATACATATGAATACATATAGTTGTGTATAATTATAAGAACTTAGTAAAGTAGAATGTAATAATGTGTCAACCACACTATATCTGGTGTCACAATGAGACCTTTCACCCAGTCACATGCCTCATCAGGCTGGCTAAGACATGACATTGTAGTGGTTTAGGTGATATTTATATTATCAATTGCTTGAACAACAAATTACAGTTCACCAACGTAATCCGGTTCATGCCAAATGTTTTAGCATGAACTGGATTACATTGGTGAACTGTAATTTTTATCATTTTATTTAAGTCATTACACATCAAAATTATGTTTGTCATAAGTTCTTATAATTACTATTGTTTTGAACAACTCGACTTTCAAGATCTACATGTACCGATGTTTCCGTTTATCAACGTTATATCTTAAGATCTGTGC
Organism: Limulus polyphemus; assembly: GCF_000517525.1. NCBI lineage: Eukaryota > Metazoa > Arthropoda > Merostomata > Xiphosura > Limulidae > Limulus > Limulus polyphemus. The sequence continues at coordinate 294,370 of NW_013665835.1, read as the reverse complement.
TAGAACTCAGCTAACAGATGTTTCCGCAGATAAAAGCTATCTTCAAGTTTTGTACACCAAAAAACTTTTCAGCTACTATTGTTGTCATCTCCCATTGACACTTGACCCACTCCAGGGTCAAAAATACTAGCTTACTGGTTCACTAGTTCTGAATAAGCACAATTACTTGGAACAAATGAATAAATAAATAATATTAATAATAAATAATTTAGTGTTCAAATTAAATATTTTGATGTAAAAAATAATGAGTGAAAGTACAGAAGATTATGTTATAATATGTCATATAAAAGCTAGTTTCTTCATTAAGTCAGACTTAAAACTAATAAAAGAATAAGAAATAAATTGCTGTTTTTTAAGAAACATGGAAAGAGTGACTACATTTCTTGAATATTTCTCATCCAGTTTGGTACCTATCCAACTACCAAAAAAAAAGCTGAGGCAACAAAAAATACTGAATTAGTAAATTAAATCAATATTTTAGCTAAGTTTGAATACTACCAAAAGACAGAAGAAAAGAGACAACAGAAATGATAGAACTGATATTTTTTCTTTTAAAAGAAGTTTAAAACATATATCAACCACACTGCACTGTTAATAAGATAATAGAGACAATAAAAACTGCCATATTTTGGGAGGTATGTGGAAACTGTATAACTGAAGACATTTAACTAACAGATCAACATAATATAATAGCAGCCTTGAAAGTTAAACTTTCAGCTACCAAAGTTTAGAATTACTTAACATAAGCAATAAGGTTGTAGTGTTAATACTGCTTAATAAGAATTATTACTTTTTTTAGGTATCTGTAAGTACTTTTACTGAATAAACCATCAAAATAAGTTTTATATCAATGTTCTAAACCAAAGAACAGAGATGAGATAAACTGTTGTGACTGCAAAATTAATAACTGTTTTTACAGATGGATTTTTTTAAAAGATACTTTAATACTTTTAATAGGATGTTAAAATATGTGTGTTCTTACCTGAAACTACTCCACAAATTGGTTAATCTCAAAAATTAAACAATTTTCGGAACACTAAGTTTGTTTACTGTATGGAGCTATTGTGCAGCTATATAATGTGAAGAACTGAATAGTAGCCAATGACACTTTTTCTTCACTTCACCTATCCAGTGTATAGGTTTTTCTCATAGTGATTATAAAGCACATTCACACCAAAAGTATGTTCTTACCTGAAGGATTGTGAAATTCTCTAGAACACTGTTCATCATATACTTCTCTGGAAGATGTTTCAGTTTATGAATGAAATTGATCATGTATTCACACATTGGTGACCTTTGTATTCTATACACAAAACGTCCATTCTCAAACCTAGCATATTCAGTCTGTTCCAGAAGGAAAATAATTTCATTATACATTATAAACAGGTAACGAAACATACACACTATACTTAATGCAGATTACAAAGGTAAACTCTTAATTATCAAAAGACTGGTAGAATTTTAAATGAAACTTGCACAATTGCTATCAAGCATGAATAACTGATGAAATAAGTAGTTTCTACTTAATAAACTTTCACAAAACCATTAACTTTGTATATTATACATGAAGTATACAAACATATTTAATATCCTGTTAATTTCTTCTGCATCAATATTCATTTGTCAAACTTTGAAAACAAACAAACAAAACAAAACATGGACACTTTACATTTCATCAGTAAATTAACAAACTTTATACAAAAAAACAACAACTTTATATACTTCCAAATAATCTACCATAAATTTTGATGATGACAACAAATCTCACAAATTTATGAAGTTATTGCACTTATCAGGTTAAGATTGATCTCAAAATATTTCTTAAATATGTCCTAAATCAAATTGACTAATAAACATAAATTTAGGATCTAATGATATAATATTCCTCATTCTAAACACTAAACACAATAACTAATATGAAATTTTCATGTTTATGTAGACAATACAGATTTGGTATTTTTAACAATTCTTTATGAGTTTTGTCAATACATTAAAAATTAACAACTTGCACAAAATTTGTTTATTTATTTGTTTCATATATTTGATTAAAATTAAACAAAAGACAATCTGCATTAGCTATACTAATTTTGAGCTTATAGACTAACAGGAAAGTAGTTAGTCAACAACACACATGACTTGGGCTACTTTATTTAAAGAGTAGGATGTGATCACAACTTTTATAATGAATCAACAACATCAAAGTGTAGAATGCAATTTTGTAGCATTAGGATGAGAGCCATGGATGTTTAGATGCACAATGCTAACCACATGGCCATGCCCAGCCCATTACACAAAATACAAGTACAGAAAAATATTCAGAAATAATGCTCACTCAAGTAACTGATGATGTCTAATATTGTGCAATTTCAATGTTCATAAACTGTGCAATACTGAGAATTCCATAGATGTGTAGTAGAGCCATGTAGGAACAACAACTGTGTTTATGGGTATAAAAGGGCAATAGCCTCTCCTCTCCCAAGAAGATTAGAAGAACCTGACAAAGTACCAGTTTTACACTTTTACTGTAAAACTACAAGGCCATGTATTATTGCATTTTCACTTTAGAAAAATCCAAGAGCATTTGGACCTTCCTAAGAATTGCCCCCCAAAATTAAATCTTATATGATGTTGCTGTAGTCACATCAGATTTTTTCACAGTTAAGCCTTTCTTAGTCAAACAATGTTTGATAATTTAATTTATTAGATGCTTGCTCTACTTCTTCTCTTCATAATACAAAGATTAACAAACCATCTACTTATATGTATCAAATCTCATGACAGAAAAAAAAAAGCTGTTTAGTATTATGTGTGAAAAAAAAGATGCAACTTTGTATAAAAATAGGAAATTTTCTTGCAAATGGCATACCTCAACTTTTTCAACCACTTGCTTTCCAAAAGAACAAACCTTTGTGGAACATGTTATTGTCATATTTTCACTGCTCTCATACCTTTAAGAAAAATAAATAAAGTTCATAGGTTAAAAAACTTTATATTAGAAACCCTAATTTTAAGAATCTTTCAGTGCAACACTAAAAACAATTTTCATCTGTTCCAAAACTTTACAAATGGATGAAGTAGAAAAAAAAACACCCACTGTTATGAGTTTCAAGGACGATAAATGGTTAGACCATTATCAACAGCTTGGCATTCACCTGCTGAACAAATGATTTTCAAGGAAAGAAATATTTACATTGCAGTTATCAAGAAAACATTACAGTATTTTCTCTTTAGGTTACATTGGTTTTTATTAAATGGTGTTAATCCTGAATGCCAATTTTCAGTTAATTTTTAGAAAACCATAATAACTTAATACCTCACCCAGTAAAGAATACTTGCACACAATTTGTCTGATTTCTTTCTCCATAAAAAACACATTTTATACTAACCACATGATGGTTGACTTATAAAAGTGAAGTCATCCCCCTTCTTTACCCTAGTTTCTGACTTATGCTCATTGGAAATTCTATAATGGATAAGTTCATTTTGAAAGAATGACCAATAAAAACCTTTTAGACGATGACTCCAGTTTCATATTTGTCATCTTTAAAGTCTTTATGGAAGTCTGTTTGAGATTTATCACCAAGCAATGCTTCTTTCGAGTATTTTTGTAACTAATCTAAAGTTCTTTTAGTCTGTAGTAGATGGCAGAACCATCCAGGCTTGTTCAATAGTTTTCAAGTCAGAGGCCAGTGGTCCTAAAAACTTAAATGTTTAAAATTTAATACTAAAAGGTTAGTTTAGAAACATTTTTACAATAAAAAATTATTATGTGTTTAAAATGTATTGTTTAATTGTTATTGATGGTGGGAAAGGCCCATTTTGAAGGTGCCATAATCAGTCAGTCAGTGTAGTTACCCCTGATCTGCTTGGCTCCATGGAGACCATTTACAGAATATGCCCACTCAGACATAATTGAGTGGCTCAAGGGCAAGGAATATTTTTAGTGTAACAACTAAAAATGTTGTTCTTTTTTACAATGTTGTAGTGGTGGTAGGAATGTTGAGTGATTGTTCTTCCATACATTTTTCTAGTTTTCACTTAAAAAATCTAACAATTGTTCAGGGAAGTATTAAGAAAAATATATATATCTATAGTGTGTATGTTCATAAAAACTAAGCAAGTTAACAATGTATTTCATAGCATTACTATTTTGCATTATGATGTTATCCTGGCTTGAGTTTATTTATTTATTTGAACAAACCTATATAAGCCATGGTAATTTTTGTTCTAATAATTATGGATGTTGCTAATATGTCTACAAGAGCTACAAAATAAATGAAAATATCACAAGGATTAATAAAATACTTATTAATGTCAGTGAAGCTTATAACAAATTTGCAGTTTAATTGCATACAGATGTTTTGTTAACTGTTGAGCTATATAACTTTAACAGATTGTTAGTACAAGAAATTATGTTTTAAGTAACAGTAATGTATTATTGTGAACAAAACTGTGGTACTAGAATTTCTTACATTGAGATTTGGGTTTTCATTATATCCTAATGCAGGGAATAGTGTTATTTCTATTAATCTCAACCCCCAAATTACTAATTTGTTTGTATACCATTTACTATCAGCGCAGTCCACATACTGCATCATAGCAGATAATTTTTTGTCCGTTACAGCACTCAGTATAAAGAACTAACAAAACAAATTGATTGAAATCACATCTTGCTGAATTTATAATTATAATTATATTATATTCTATGAACAAGATCTAAGAGAAACTCACTGGCTTGTAACTCCATAGAAAGCTCCTGCTTCGTCTTGAATGCTGGTGTTAAGGTCAGCCTACAGGAGATGAGTTCATTGAATTATTATTTTTTTACTATTACTTGTATTAAATCTTAATATATATATATACTACTTACTTAAACATATTAGGAAAATGATCAAAATTTTTTTGGTTTTGCAGAATAGTTGTAGATCAATTTTATTTACATAAAAACAATACTGTCTTTCATATACATAATAATATTGAAAGTTATATGGATTATGTAAAATTCACTTTATACACCAGGACAAAGAACCTTCTTCGTACTTCTAATTGAGTTCACAATAATAAATAAAAAAAAAGTAGCTGTCAGTTGCAAGAAAACCTTTAGTCTTAACTGATTAATATGTAGATACTACTTTTTCTGAAAACAAAGATTTTTAAATTTAGAATTTCAGTTACCATCTATTACATAAAGACAATATTGTATGACAACAGTAGTGAAAAAAGAAAAAATATTTTGAAGAAACATTATTTCAATAAAACAAGATAAACTATTATAAAATTTCTATATTTCAATGGTAATTAAGTAAAGTATGGATTTTTTATATATTCATAACCTAAATATTTAGTAGTAAAGTAGTGAAGAGTTGTTTTTATTAGAACAATACTGAAAAACAGGTTATTCAGTGTAGCTTTAATGACATGATCATACTAACATCTTAGCTGAATGCTTTTGCAGTATTACAATAGAAATAGTACAACTGAACAGGTGCATTTTAGTAAGTGTATTAGCATGGTCAAAAGAAGTATTAGAATTTTAAGTACTTTTGTAATACAGCTATTCTTACTTATAATTACCTTTAAAACTGATTACTTATATTTTTGTCTTTATTTTCATTACTAAACATTTCAAATTATCATTAATGTGACCTATTTTTAGCTTATTTACTTTGATTAGTACAAAATCATTAAATTAACTTTAGCATCTGTATAAATACATTCACAAATGCATTCTTCATGACAAAATAATATAATCAAGACACAATGTAATGTGTTTTGCAGCCAAAACAACCTGCAGGACACACTGTGTGCTACTACCAGGAGTGATAGTTATGAATTTTCCACTTTATGTAGCTCAAACTGTGGTAATCTAAATTATCATATATTTTCAATCAATGTGCTCTACTGGACTCTTACTTCACATACCAAATTTCAAGGCAATCTATTAAGAAATACACAAGATATAAAATCTCCAATTTTGATTGAATTTCTTTCTATTTTTTTTCTTTGAACTGAAAGTATGAAAACTTTATTTGATAGAAAAGCATACTTAACTTTCATAGATATTTTTTTCAAATTTGGTACACTGGTAGATCTTTACAACCTACAATTAGGTGTCAAATTTGGTCTAAATATAAGCCACATGTGGTAAGTTATTCAACAAAAACTGCTCAAATTTGACCAAAATGTTTATGCATACCTATGCAAAAAGTCACGCGAGCTATAAATCTGAACTTTTTACTACAGCTTCACCTAAGAGTAAAAGTGACCTGGTTTTAGTTTTTTGTCCTTCGGGTTAAAGAAGGCTGATTTACAGCAGAAAAACAATAAGGTGAAAACACGTGCAGATACATAAGTATTGGTTAGCCCAAGCAAACTAGATTAGCAGTTTCTAGCTCAAGTTTTCAAAAGAATCATACGGGTGGATGGTTATTATTCATTGCCAATTTTAAACACAAATTTGCTAAATTATATGAAATTCTTATACTTAAAGAGTATTTAGTATCACATAATATTAGCTTAAGCAATTGTACCGAGTTGTGACAAGGAACTGTTAATCTAGTTTCCATTGTGTTCCTATAAAGGAAATTATTAACACTGTTTTAGAAAGGAAAAACCATTCTCATATATTTTGAGGAATCTGGTTGATTCTGTAAAGTATAGGTCTGTTCCAAATAATAGGGTTGCAATCCTAAAGCTAATGTTGGTTACTATTGAGTGTCACTTTCTTACTTACTATAGTTTGTTGGTGTGTATTGACTTTCTTACTCGCCATGATTTGTTGGTGTGTATTGACAAAAAGTCATGATATCTAATCAAAAACACCTTAGGTGTGAAAAAAAGCTGTGGCCAAAAAAAGATTGAGCCTGCAACTTAAAGGAATGAAATCAAAATTGGTGGCCAAAATGGTAGCTACATTTATAGTGTTGATAAGAATTTTACAGCAAATATTCATTCATTAGTTAGCTGGACCGTGTTTTTTCGTTCAACTTGGGGCATGATGATGGGTAACATAAAATATGCGGCCTAGCTAACTAATGTATGAATATTTGCTGTAAAATTCTTAATGCTATAAGTGTAACTACCAGTTTGGCTGCCAATTTTGATTTCATTTCTTTTAGTCGCATACTCAATCCTTTTTTGGCTGCACCTTTTTTTTTTCACACCTTAGGTATTTTTGATTAGATTATTAATGCCAGGAGCTATTTTCCACACATTCAAGTGTGTTCTTTTAAAGACCATTACAATTTCAATTACATTACTTACACAGTCATTAAAACTTAAATCTAGTTATACATGCAAGTCTATAAACTTTCATTACACTAGATTGACTATTTTCACTGGTATGATAAGAAATTTTATTACAATAAGGCCAGTTTAAATAATATGATTAACATAATATTTTCTATTGTTCTATATTTAATTCTTTGTTAGTACAATTACAAGCTAATGTACAGTTGCAGTAAAATGTGTATAAGCATAATGAGTTGATATAATTTAATTTCTTTTCATTAATTACAATCATTTAAGAATGTTGATCACTGTCGCTTTTTAACATTTTAACTAGTACACTTCTAATATTTTAATTTTCAGAAATAGAACTACAGGACTGCTTCAAGCTCAGTCACATTTGTTAACCAGCTTTAGCCCGATAGACTGAATAATCATTCACATAAAGTTCATAACCATTAAAGTTCTATTACAGTGCTAAACGTGAAGAAACAGATTTTAGATTTTCAGAATTATCATAAATGCCAAATACTCATGTGTATTAATAGTTCCTCTTTCAATGGATTAGTTTAACATTGTTGATATGCATATTTACCATATTTACTAGTTTAATCCGTATGCATGAAAACTGTGAAGTTAATATGGCAACTCATTCAAAAATTAACAAGAGAAAAAGGTAATACAAAATCATGGAACTGATAATAAGGATTTACCAAATACTGATAGGGCTGTAATTTCTCCTACATCATCATGAAGGTTATCTGTCTCAAAGGATGACTAAGATTATTTGTTTTTTTTTCTTCAGAATTTTAAAGAAGTTAGAAATTTTAAAAATTGACTTTGAAGATAAAATTTACATGAAATGTAAAGTGGAATTACTTGAAATAACACGTGAATTGACTGGGCAGCCAAGTCAAAATAATAAAGTCAATGTATGAAAAAATTAATTAATTAACAATCAAGTTCAGTTAGTTTTTGAGATTCTGTTCTTGATATTCATAGAAGACTTAAATGATTTTTAAGGAATATATTTAACCCTACTTACCCAGAATTTTACAAGAAAAAAAGCATTTTGAGGACCTTTGTCATACAATTCCTTAAGACCACCCTTTTTCTCTGGGAACTTGTCATAAATTTGTCTGATATCAACTGCCTATAAAGAATTACAACAGTAGTACTAAATTAAGCAAATTTATTGTAAAAAAAATCAGTAAGGTAATTTCAAAAACCTGGTTCACCAAAAATACTAGCAGATCTTCTGACCTGTCATATACTTCTAAGACTTTAAGCATTTACTTATATGTAATTATGACATCTTCATACTTCACAAGTTTTTCTCAAGAAATGTTATTTTATCATTTTCTCTAAAATAACTTTTACAATTTGAATAATATTCTACTACTAAAGAAGATTACTACATATGGGTTACACCTCAGCACCAATTTGCAAAGAAAAAATTAGTTTTTGAGAGTTTGAAGCTGTACCCGCACATACAAACAGAGTATATACAACAGCAATAAAAGTTAACATTTTCTTCAACTGAAAATGTATTTTTGATAGATACTTACCTCCACTCACAAAAAGCTTTCTCAATTTATACTGCCCTCTGTTGGCACAACCTTTAGCTCACGTATGTTAACATGATTCAGCAGAAAATGAAGTAAAGCTCAACGAACAGCAAGAAATTCCAAGAGACTGATATGGGGAGAGGACTTGGAAAGAGTCCAATGTCCTTACAACTTCCTGAGTGTCGAAATATGCCCCCCAACACGGAAAGAGAAGCATCCATAAAAAGGTATTGTCCTGATCCAACCACCAGGCAAAATCTGTCTGTAAGGAAGGGGTACGGGTGAGAGGTGCAACTAAGAGATCCCAAACAAGGGTCCAATGGTCTATAAAAATCAACTGAAGATGGCACATGTGGGCTTGACCAAGAGGAATGAGTACTTTTAGAGAAGCCTATATACCCAAAAGAGGGAGAACCTATCAAACAGTAGGAATAGGAGAGGATGAGATGCTGCATATGAGATGTTCCATAGCTCTCAACCGAAGTGGAGAAAGTTGAACCCGACTGTGGAGGGAGTTTAAAAACATACTGAGATGAACCAAATATTGTGTGGGAGTGAGGAAAGACTTTTCCACTTTGACAAGTCAACCCACTCTGGCAACTTAATGGAGAAGATACTGAGTATGCAGGACTCAGTTGTCTTGTGATGAGACAAGAAACAGCCAGTCATCCATATAATGGTGTACACTAAAGCCTCTGGTAAGAAGCAGGTGGACAAAAGCCCAGACCACTTGACAGAACACATATGGAGCCAAGGCAAATCCACTGGGAAGTGCCCAAAATTGAAACACACTTCCATGATGATCAAAGAGAAGATACTGTCTGGATGCATCTGACATATCGACCTTCATCATCCACAAACCTGTAGTGAAAACTCAACAAAGAGCTAAGTACGACTCCATGATGAACTTAGGATTGACAAGGAAGTGGTTCAGTACAACAAATTGATGACCAGGTGCCATTCCCCCATGTTTTTTGGGAACAACAACAGATGAGAAAGATCTCCTCTTTCAATGGCACCCTCGTTAAGTATGTTCCAAACCACCTCCAAAAGATGCTAGCAAGAAATGGGATACTGAGGAGGAGGGAAGGAAATGGGAGTGAAAGACAAAGGGGAGAGGAATGGAAGTGGAGGACCATACCTTCAGAGACGATGTTCAGAACTCATGGATCTACTGCAAAGGACCTCGAAACATGGGCAAAGTGAAGGAGTCTGGCCCTGACCTGAGAACATACTCACCGATGCTGGATGTCCTGAGAAAAGAACCCCTGTCCATATATCTATGGCAAACAACAGACACCTGAGTAGCTGGGAACCAGTAAGGGATTGGAAGTGGGGGGGGGGGGAGAACAGGTTGATGGGACAAACAAGAAGCCAAGAATGAGAGGGAGATATGCAGATGGGCTGACTCAACCTTCGACTCAAACGAGTCAGAGATACCCTCAAACACCTCTCGTTGCAAAAAGAGGTGGCCTGCTGCAAGTGAAATGTAAGCTTTTGGTAATGCCAGATTTAGATTTTCCTGTACATCTTTTCATGTTGTCAGATACTAGAAAATTATCTTAAAGCATGTTGGATAAAATAACATGTTGCAACAAATTGAAAGCACAAAATCAAAATTTAATCTTCAGAAACACAGACACTTACTTCTAGTATTGGATCAGAATAACCTGGTAAACCTCCTATGTGAACAAAAAGATGTTTATGGTACTGAAATAAAGAGAGAAAAATAATATCAAAAATCAGTTTACAACACAAGAGACATTTGTTAATTTTGAATATGATACAAGTTTAATAGTACTGCCTTTCTCTTGTAAATGATGTTTTAATTTCTACTCAAATCTCACAATACAAATCGTTTTATAATGTTCTCAGATCACATACATGGACTAGCCAGTGCCATAAGTTTCTATGTTTCTAAGTCCCTTAATACATATTTTAACACTGTATCACTTTTTGAGAATATAACCAACAGAGTATGTACTAATATAATAATACATTATTATAATACATCTTGCAATGAATTTACTGATTTACCCATGTGATAAATGAAAAATAAATGTTTTATAACTCCATGCAATAAATAGACAGATGTGGAGAAGAGAGAGTGTATTTGCTGAGATAATTACCAATTAAAATACATTTTATAAACTAAACTACTTATCTAAATATGGTCTAACCTATATTATGTACTAGAATATCATGCCAACTAGGCTTAGGTCATCACAATTTCAAAAAAACACAACAAAAATTTCCTGAAAGCAACCCCAAAACGGTGTGTGTGTCTAGTGTAGTTATGCAAAAGATACAACAAGAAATACAAACAGCACACACACAGCTGCAGATGCCTGACTCAACAAACATGCTAAAGTAGCTGTAAAGCATAATATTTCAGTCATTTGCAGATTTAAAAGACCATATTTAAAACATACAACCAATTTTAAATTTTTGTAATAAAGCACAAAATGAACACAACAAACTTAGTATCACTAATATAAAACTAAAGTACTATTTCATCAAAATAATTGACATCTGATTAAAAGCATCATTTATGGCCAAAAGCACTTTCACTGATACATGTCACATAACAAATAAAAAGTTTAAATAGGCAAAAATATTCAACTTATCATAATAAAAATTTATAGATTTCAATTTGCAGGATTTATACATGAATCATTTAATCATTTCTCAATAATTAGTTCAATATATTTTCAGTAAGTCTATTTCAAAGCCAAAGTGTTCACTTTGGTCTTTTTTTAGAACTGCTTGTGCTTGTCCAGTGACAACTTACATAAAACCTTACTATTGAATAACAAGTTTATTACTTTCAGATATTCTAACTACATATGCTAATTTAAATACAATTATTTAAATATAATAAAACTAATCTTATGATGTTTAAATAATTAGTAAAAATGGAAAACAAATATTGCTGGAATCATTGTTGAAGTTTGAAAATATTCTGGGTTTTTCATTAAATAATTTGTTTCCAAGTGTTATAATAACAAGAATAATTTTATGAAGTTTCTTAGCACCTCAATCCTCTTTAGTTAAATTAATGTTTCAAAATATGTTTATCATTAAAATGTTTTAGTTCCAATATTAGCAACCTTTGAAACAGTTAAACAGTAGTTTGGTGATTTCTTTGTCTTTAGGCAAAGGAAATAATAATAATAGCTAGTATTATGTACTTACGGAGTCTTGGTCTCGTTGCTGTTCCATAAAAGCAGAAAATTCTACTAAACGAAGTTTATGAGTGGCAATAGAACGGCCTTCCCATGGAGATAGAGTGTTTGGGGTTAACATGTCTGTCCCCACAACCCCTGTTGAGATTGTTGGTTTGGTAGCTATGCCATATGGTTGAGCAGCAAATGGTTTAACACTGCAAAATATTTTTAATGTATGATTTGGAAAATATTCATAAAGGACAAAATATGTAGTTTTAACATGTACTAAATAAAACTGTAAACATACATTACACATTCTCACAAAAGTGTTTAAACATGCTAGTGGTATAGAAAGGAATTGCAAAATGGGGGTGCTTGACTTGACATGCAGATTTTACAATGAGAGATTGAAAGTATAAGGAGGTGCAAAAAGCAGCTCCCATGCTAACAAAGGCAGCTCAATCTAGTAGGAGAGCATGCTCCCCAGAAAATTTATATAATAATATAACTTACAGTTGCTATATAAGTCAATAAGCCACAGCACCCCCAGTTCTAACCCCTCTGCATGCTTATTTGGTTTAATAATTTGTTTTCAGTTTTAATATCACTCACAAACGTTTTTAAAGTTTATTTCCTTCTCATTAGTACAGATTCCAAAGGATCATTTTCCAATCAAAATCATGTATGTTTTCTATTGATACGTAGAAGGGGAGCTATGACTAAGTAATTTTAATGCTGCAATAACATAAAAAGCTTTTAGAGTACTTTCTGAGTTTTATTTATACTATACAACTACAAATGTTTATCTTATGCTAGAAGTCTTTTTTTTTTATAATTTTAATCTAAGTATATTATAAAATTCATTGAATACTTACTCTTCTGAGGTTCCTGGTTGACCAATTGCTGATGGCCAAAACTATGTAACAAAATAAATAAAATAAGTTAAGAAACTTAACATGAAAAAATTGTAGAAACTCCTATGAGTAAGAAAACTAAATTATTATGTGGTGTTTTGTCTGTCTACTAATGTGGTTTAAAACCTACTAACCTTCTTGATAAGCAATTTTTATAATATGAAACATAACATAACCTGTCAATCTGAAACTGACAACACAACAATACCTGACAATCTCATGCCTACAACTCACTGACTACTCTCAAACTGACAACATAAAATATCTGACAATCCCATACCTACAGCACACTCTGACTACTCCCAAGCTGTCAACATAATAATACCTTACAATCTCATGCCTACAGGTATTCATTGATGCCAGGACAAGTTTTACAGTGGGGTGCTAAAAACCATTGAACAAAACTGTAACCACTGTATATGATGGAAAATATCTTAATAAATACATGCTTTAACCACAGTCCTGCCTACAATTTTTACAACAGGCTTACCATAAAATGTTGAAAGCAAATAATTCAAAAAATAAATCAGGCTACTCAACACTACAAGCTTTTATAACTTTAATGCTAGAAACAAACTTTTTTGTGAAGAAGCTGATGGCATGTTTTTTCAAAGAAAACTAGCAGTAAGTAACATACAATGTTACTATAAGACAAACAAAAAGTAACAAATTTGTACACAAAAAAAACTCAGTTTCCACACATACAGATTTGCATATCATAAACAAATATGTAATGTAAAATACAAACTGTAAATCAACATTACTCTTCTGACCACCACCCATACTTCAAACCAGGGTGCACACCCCCAGTACCCCTAGATCCTACATCCTGCAAGTTCCAGTCAGAACAGGTTTTTGAAAATTGTAATTTCTTAAATTGGCTATCTTACCTGAATAAGTTACAAATTCTTAGTTAATATGGTGATATAAATAAATAACTTATTATTATTTTTAGGTTGAGTAGGAACAGCAAGTAATACTTATAAAACATTTACATAGGTAGTTAAATGAAAATTAAAAAATATTTTTGTGTTATCAACTGTAGTTGGTTTATGGAACAAATATTTATTATCAAAGTACTTACAGCTGCTCCTGGATAACTAACTGGAGGACCCACGAGGGAAAGAGCCTTATTCTGGATGGCAGAAGCAGAAACAATTTGGGCAGATGATAGCGATGTCAGTGATTGGAGGGCTTTCTCTTTAGAAGCATGATCCTGAGAGTGAAACAAAGACACAATCTGAGCAGAAGACATGGATGACATCGACTGCAATGCCACCTCCTTGGAAGTATGGTCCTGAGTGGGAGAGAGAAAACCATCGCACCAACCAATGGTTATAAATCCTATGACTTTATCACCAATCAAAGCAAAGGAAGGATGGAAGGAAAAACAAGGGCATGGTGAACTGATCTTGTTATTTTCACATGTTAAATAAGTCTCATTAACTCACAATAATTTAAGAATTTTTCACTGGTGGAGTACAATCAGAATCCACTACAAAGGTTTAAATGATGCTGATTTATTGGTACTGTAGCACTGATTGTTAGCCATAAATGTAAGAAGTTTTGTGAATTGCTGGTGGGTCCAAGAGTGGATTTAGTGGGGGATGGAGCTTCTTCCCTCCCTCCAAACAGAAACTATTTTGTTTTGTTTTTTCTAAGTAAATATTGCAAGACTTCTTTACTTTTTTTACTAAAAGTATGTGTAAAATTGGAACAAAACAAACTATAAGGATTTAGGCTTTGTTGCTATATATATATATATATATATATATATTCATATCAATCATATTTATATTACAGTGTACAAACAGATTGATATACAGTGTAAATACTGTAAAACAATGCAATTTATAGCACAGGTCTTGCCTTGTTAAGTTTTTTTCTTTAAAAAAGCAGAAAATCCCAACTTGTGAATGCAATACATGCATATTAATATTTATATTGTTATTATGTTCCATGATTAATTCTGCAGTCTGAAAATAATCTTTGTAATTAATTGAGGTAAAATATCCTAAAATGGTACAGATGAGAGTTTCATGAAAAACTAAATTTCCACTTCATCATTATATTAAAAACTTAAAGCCGTTTTGAAGCCTTGGTTATTGGGAGGCCCCATCAGCAGACCTTAAGTTACCTATGGGGTTTTTGGCCCCCAACTATTTTACTATTTATAGTGCATACACGGGAAAAAAGATAATTCAAGTCCATAGATCTAAAATATTTTATGTTATGTCCAAGAAAACAGTAAAATATAACAATAGCTTGAAAGTAAACATCAAGACTAAATAAAATATATGTCATTTAAAACCTCTTGCTCAAACTCGCACATAATTTTACATGATGGCTCTAGATGTCTGCATCTTGCATGAAACATAAACCAAAGATGTTAATCTTCTCTAAGTTGTACATCTGTATTGAAAAGTGTTAAAAAAAGTCCTGCAATGATTGTGGATGTTACAGTAATGTATAGAACCCAAAGACATATGTACTATCTATGCAACTAGAGAATATTTCAAAGTCTTAGTAAGGGTATTATGCTTGGAATCTTTTCAGTACTCAACAAGTAATTGAACAGTATTAACCAATTTTCTAAGGTTCACTCAAATATGTTTTGTGTACTCTTAATAATGAACCTTTTGTAATATATCTTTATTGCATTTGGGGAAGGAATGTATCTATTTGTGTCTGCTTGTTTACCTATCTATATACACAGATATCTTGCAGTTGTTAAAAGCATTCAAAATACTTTCTGTAATGATAGTAAGGACCTCACAACCTAATTTTATGTTCCTTATTGAATAGAAAGCCATTTGACAGACAAATGTCACTGATAAAACTTCCAAACCACAAACTCATAAACAATCACTACATTTAATTCAGGTCATTAAAAGAGTTTCAATAACTTAATCTGTGAACAAATGTACTTGTCTCCAGTGTTTCTAGTAGGTAATAAACACATCTTCAAAAACATATCCAACAAAAACCTTCAACCAATCAATATTATAAACCACTAACTCTAGCAAACAATTCAATAAGTTAACACCAAAAAGTTTCATTCTGTGAAAACAAATCTGCATTTGTGGTTTTCATTAGTTTTCAACAGCTTACAAGTTATGTAAAAGGACATGCAACAATTTCCTTGCAGAACCCTAAGAGTAGTCCCCCAGTGGCACAGCTGTATGTCTGTAGACTAACAACGCTAAAAACCGGGTTTTCATACCCATGGTGGGCAGAGCACAGATAGCCCATTGTTTAGCTTTGTGCTTAACTTCAAATAAACAAAAACCTGCAAGTAACATTTTCAGTTCTGAACACTGGTCACTTGTAGCCACTATCCGTATTTTAACAAAATATGCTAATTATATGGTTATTTATTAACATTTTCAACAAAAAGCTGTAATATTTTAATTTGAAAAACAACATTTTATGAAGTGTTTTAATATAACCCATCTGTTTTCTTTGAAATATCTTCATTCAAATAAATTCAAAGCTTACAAAGTATATAGGAAGAATGGGGGGGGGGGAGAACTTCTATATAAATCATAATGGGGTTATTCAATTCAGATGTTGAAGAATGTTATTTGATTGATTTTCACATATTATTCCAACATTACTTAGAATTACTAGATTCCTTTCTATAACATTTCCCCTTCTTAAAATTATGGACAATCATAATATAAACAGATGGAGAATTCTATCAGGTACCTATTAAACTAATTACTTATCTTAAGTCTTTCAAGTTGGGGGGATTTACTTTCTACAATATTTTTTCATGCTCTTTGTGTCAGTTTTAATGTTAAACAAATCAATAATTTTTACATAAAAACTACTGCCATTTAATTTTTAGGCTGGTACATAAAATATAGTTTTAGTTACATGTCTGCAATATTTGCCTTTCTAATGAGTGACATGAGTATGTTAATAAAATAGGTGATTACTCATTTGAAAATAACACAAAATTTGCTATGAACGATGAACAATTTTTTTGTTATTGTTAATGAAACTCAAAGGTAAGCTTGCTAACAGTAACACTTGCATTAGGATAAATTTGCTTAGGTTAGGCATTCTGAAGATACTGACATTCAGTTAACCAGGAAAAGATTGAAAAACATTTTACAATCATCATGCTCCACTGACTAGACTGATAGTGCACTAATCCCATGTTAGTTATGCTAGAAAAGGTTTTCTCTCTCTCAATTCAGGCCTAGAAAAAGTTAGTTACCAAGAGTTGATTTTCCTTGTAAGAGCTAAGCAGTTAAAAAAAATATATATTAAAAAGTTCATTTTATTCAGGTAGAAAAATAAACTTTATACACAGATATTATTTACTATACAATCTGCACTTACGTATTGAAATATGTATATATATATTTATAAGTAAGTATGCAAACTGGCAGTAATAAATTAATTCATGCTTAAATACAACAAAATATAAAGAAACTTTTACGAAACATACAGCATTTGTTTACCTTAGAAGCCAAAGTTATTATAAATAAAACATTCCGAGAAATATGTGAAAAATATAATGGACACCAGCTGGCAGGTAGAAATAAGAAATTGTATTTATCTATTTCTTAACTATATATTTTATGAAGAAGTTATGTAGATCTCACTAGATGTCACAACTATACTTGCCTTCAGTTTAGTTTGAATTTCGCGGGATTTCCGTCGGGCCAACACTTGAATGTGACTAGAAACTTGCTTTCTTGTTCTTGTCTTGCCAGTCCGGAGTTTTATATACCTTGCAATGAGTTCATTTCGACCTGCAAGAAAAACATATAAGAACACATATTCGTGAATAATGAATACTGCAAATACTCAACTTCACAAGATTAAACTACTTCAAGCGAATTATATATTAATCAAAATGTTCAAAATCTATTGTTGTTAAACATTAAGTATCGATAAAACGAAAAAACCTTAGACTGTACTCGCTACTATACATAAGCATAACTTTAGCTTTTCACGCTTCTGAATGTTGTGGAAGTATGCTCAAATACAACGTAAAATGTATAATCTGAAGTTTATCAAAGTCATGTTTTTTATTTTGTGGGGTACAAACCAACGAGTACTTTTATGTTAAGATATCACAGTAAGTATGAAACTGCAAATTAATTTTGCTTTTCAAACAAATAAGACTTCAAGAAAAACTGTATAGAACACCAACTGAAATATTAAATACACTTTAATCCAGCCTTTGCCTAAAGGATTGATTGCTTCCATCAAAGGCACCAGTTCAAATGTGTATAAAGAGTTCTTGAATAATTAACACTAATTCAAAATATTTTGTCTATATTATACATTGACAGGCGTTGCATATATTTATCGGTGCTCTTTACATCAAGCAACTATTATAGAACAGGCCTTCGTTTCAAGGGGGCGGGGGAGAGAACAAAGATAATTCAAAGTAAATAAGTATGACAGGGTAAACAGGAGTAATATACTAGACACAGCTATGAGTCATCCTTGCCTTCGAGTGCATTTAAAGTAAAGAGAATTCTAGGTATAACGAGCGACATTAATCATTATTTTACCGCGACCTTTCACTTATCTGCTACATCTTGTCAAGCTTGTTGCTTACATTGGCAAGTAGCCAAAAACTGCAATACTTCTATGTTCTGACACTCCTAAATTAATCAAATGTGATTTTATTTAATACTTATTTTATTTAATAGGTGTTATTATATACATATAACTAAAACACATTTCTCAATCTTTTACCAAAAGTACAGGTTTGTCAGGCAAGTATTTTGCGTGGAACCGACTTAATCTTTATGGTTAAAAATGTAGAGTTGGCTTCTACCATGAAGCTTCATGACATGCCACACATTATTCACTAATCATGAAAACCACAATTCATAAATTACTTCAAATATGACTTAATAGTTTTATTTCAATTGTATAAAAACGCTAAGATGTTGGGTTTTATATCAAGCTTAACCCTAGAATTAATGATGGGGTTCAGATTTTTAAATGTATTTCCTAAACTATTTATGCACCAAAGTTGCTTGTGGGTCTATGTCTTTGTTGGTTATATGGTCCTTATTAACATGAGTCATATACAAAAAACTAAACTAAGCAAAAATATGTCAATATTACAATTAATCCCATTAATTACTGCTGGGTTCCCATTGAATTTTTTTATAGGAAATTAATTAATTCGCGCCCCCCTCCCTCCTTATGTTAGTCCTATACCGAATATTAGTAGCTCTTAATCAGTTAGCAAGGGGTTGTTAATCGTAATCACTGACTTCGTTGTGCTGAATAAGAGCTGATATTGCACAGAATTACAGGCCTCGGCTAGCGATGGTATGTTTTATATATTCAAGTGCTTATTGAACATTTGGCTGGCGGGTTTTCAGTTCACTAACGCTACGTAAGAGCCAAGATTTCCTTTCATCTCTCGGAACGTTAAAATAGCTCTTTGTTAACGATACATAAAAAAGTCTGAAAGTTTTTTCATTACACAAAAATTAGTAAGAAGCTTGTTAAAAATTTTCTTGATCACACATAAAAGACAGTTCAAAGTCTTATATTAGCCAAATAGAAAAGTAATAAGTTTTTTTATGTTTTTCTGACCAACCAGTCTTTTTATATCTTAAAATATTAAAAACAGCACGTTTTTATAGTAATAGAACAAAACAACAGTTTCTTCCCAAGCAGATCGAACTATATATTATTACGACATCAAGGTCACGTGTTTAGTATCACACCACGTCATTCTCGAATCTTCGTGAATTATCGGTAGACGACTAGATTGGGGTAGTCTGGTATATATAAGATGGTC
>NW_013665835.1:257025-273808 GCF_000517525.1 Limulus polyphemus | reverse complement strand
TGAGTAATTGAACTGCAGTCAGAGAGTGTGTAATTGAACTGAGTATTGTCGAGCACGAGCACATGAGAATTATAGCGTTTGTTACAGAGCGACTGTTGAAGTTGAGTGTATCGTAAAGTTGTATTTGGAAAGAATAAACCGGTTTTATTAAGAAAGGGCTCGTGTCGCTAAAGTTTCGTCGGAATGAAGTTACGAAAAATCAACTAACGAACAGAGACGTAACAATATATTGTTACGACAGCGGAAGTCACGCGACGCTGGAAGCATGCGCGCTGGAGTTTCTAGAAGAACCATGTCTCTTCCTGGCAACTCTAGTCTTTTCTACGCGCCCTCTATTTTAGTATATAAGCAGGCAAAAAAAAACGAGATAATTAATTGAATTGCAGACAGGCAGAGATAGAGACAAATTAACAAACGAACACAGACGTAACAATATATTACTAATGGTTACACTTCGTCATGTTAAAGAGGTAAGTATAAAGCAGTTAAACACTATGCGGAACAGATAAAACCTCGTACATTTTGGTATCACCAAGAGCTCCTTATAGAATAGTCAAGGAAAATAACGCAATAGTTAAAACTGAGGCACGTAATAACCATCCCAGCAAAGCTAACCACGAGACCTTACACTAAGTGTAACTTACAAGTTGCAGTCACAGCGAACTCGAGTCAATTATGTAAAATAAACAAACAATGAAGTTTCTGTTGGCTCCTGAATAATACAAAAACGAACCTATTACTAGAAAACATAGATTTTAAGAATCAATTAATTATTATAATGTATTATAACTGTTCATTTATACACACACATATATACATATAAGGCTTAACACTAAAAATCTAGGTCAGGTGGATATTAATAGTTATGTCAGAAAACTAGCTAATTTTGAATTGTTGAGCTGAAGAAAAACAAAAAAACCAGAAAAAATCATGTTTGGAAACCCTAAAATAATGCTTCTTTTTACCATCACTAGTCTTACATTAAAATATCCAAAGGATGTTTTACGGATGTGTTAAAATACTTAAACTACTGAGGTTCATAAAACATGGAATAAGCGTTGGTGCACGTGCTGTCTGTTGTACAGCCACGAAACTGACAAGCAAAAATATTACCGTTGACACAAACAATGGTTGCATCTCACGGTCAGGAATAATATAAATACAGCTGTATTCTGTTACTAAGTTGTACAGTTATACAAAACCTTGCTTGTGATGTTTTCTTTAAAACAGTTGACATTCACCTTTATTTTAGAATTATTTTTCTCTTTATCTGAGAAGATCGTAATAGTATTGCCCAAGTCTCTAAGCAGTCTAAGGGCTCTTCTAATAGTGCTTACACACGGAGCCCCAGGTGGGTCAGCGGTATGTTTACGGATTTCTTCATCTCCAAAATCGGTGTTTTGGTCGTTTGATGGACCAGGGAACTGTGATTTTCTACTGGTGAATGTTAGTGTTGATACAACATGAGGGTCGGAGTAAACCGCACTTGCTCCGACCCCTTTCAGGACAATGTCTGTGTAGGTATCGACAGTTACATTCTGTGTTTTGCACTATATCTCTTAGGTCAGTTCCATAATGCACACAACACATTTCACTAGTTAGAGACTAATCAAATGCATTTTACATAAAAAATACCCTATTAAATGTATTGTTCTTAG
This sequence comes from Limulus polyphemus, assembly GCF_000517525.1. Taxonomy (NCBI): domain Eukaryota; kingdom Metazoa; phylum Arthropoda; class Merostomata; order Xiphosura; family Limulidae; genus Limulus; species Limulus polyphemus. The sequence goes on along the minus strand of NW_013665835.1, from coordinate 272,150 downwards.
TCTAACTAGTGTAGGGTTTAAAGGCTAGTAGTAGTTGGCCGTATTACATCCTTATTTCTAAAGTAAATGTTTACAGGTGAGAGGTACTTAGGCCTATTTCCATCATGTATGTAGTAGCGATCAAGTTGACAGAGTTGGTCGTTCTTTTGCCATTTTTTTTGCAAAGTAATTTATAGTATTATGCAAGAGTCCATCGGCTATTGTTTGTATGTTTGCATGTTTACGGATTTAGAAAGCTTAAATTCGGGGTTGAATTTCCCGCGGTGGACAGAGTGCATATATAACTTATTCTGTAGCTTTGCACTATAAAAACAACAACATAAAACTTAAATGCCTTCACCTCTCTAACAAAAAACTAAATCTATTGGTAATGTTTTAATCATAGGCTGATAGAAGGGAGCCAGCGATTGTAATTCAAATATATATATATATATATTCATTATAACCAATGCGTTTTCCTAGTAAGTGCAGTTATGCGAACTTCAGTGTGTTTTTCTTTAGGGTTAACAATGGTTATCAGTTACGTGTACACTGTTATTTTCCTTCTTCCATATCCAGTCTTTGTTCTTTAGAGTTGATATCGGTTTTATGACAATTTCCCAACTTATAGCGTTTCCAACATTAATACAGACGGCTTTACCTTGTATTCCTTTTCTAACAGACAACCTAACAGAAAGTCCATGGTCAACCAAATATATCCACACCGATATGGTAACGTGTAAGACAAAGAGCTTGTAGGTAAATTTCCTTTTAATGTTATGCGTCTCTTGTGTTTTAATTAAACCACAGTGACCTCATCTTGAACTGTTTGGAAATAAACCTTTAAAGGTTTTAAATCCCTGTTTCACTATACTTATTATTTTCTATTGCTATTTATTTTCACTACATAGTTCATTTTATTATCATTTCTACAAATGATAAAGTTGGCGCACTCCAGTACGAGATTCGTGTCAACTTTACGTAAGCAATGACTACATAGAATGGTATTGTTTCAAAGCTAAAAGGAAAGAATACAACTATTTTTAGTCTATTTGAAAAGATACAGCGACATAACGTTTTATTAGAAGTAAATTTGTATGTCATGTAACTGTAAGTTCTTACGTTATTGTTTAGCACATTCAGCAAGTCTGTTAATGCGATCAACAGTAGTACCTACAAGTGATAAAAAATCAAATTGCAAAACGTAATTATGATGTAGGGATGGAAATGCCAAAAATTACAGAAGCGAGATAGGTCTGAATACACAAAACTATACAAAAATCACTACATAAGTAGCCAAATCTTTCCAAGAATAATTTTTATCTATAACTAAATGTTGAACTTCTGTAAGTTGCATGAATTCAGGTTTGAATAGAAGTATTTAAACTGGATAGTGCTGTACAGTCTTATTGTGGCTGATAACCATAAGCTTGTACGATTTATTCAGTGCTTAGTGGCTACTTATGTAGGGAATTTTGTGTGGTTTTGTATATCCATCCCGACCTTGTTTCTCTACTTTTGGGCATTGCCATCCCTACATCATACTCAATTTTTGAATTTTCTCCCCTCTTTTATTTAAACAATTTCAAAGAAGTAGGTTGATAAATAGTAATATATATTGTTAATATCACATCAGTTTTGTCAGTTTCCCTAATTTTGGATTACATTAGGGCCAGTGAAGCTGGAATGGTTCCTCCAGGACGGTACAAGTACCCATACTTATTAACTGAACTCACTGTTAAATAGTAGTATTCCTTGTTATTATTTCCCACAAAAATACGTGCGGTGGAAGAATAATATTTCTGTTATACAAGCTGTGAAACACTCAATAATGACAATTAGGTGCTCAAATAAGGCTATAACTCAACTTTTACAGTTATTTGTAAGCATTATAGAGTAATAGATTGAATGCGGCGGCCATTATTTTCTGGCTCATACATACTGAGTACTGACGTGCTAATGATTCCCGTTTTCTGCCTTAAAAGCACCATCCACAAGAACAGTTTTTTTGCATGAAAAAGTTTCGTATTTGTTCTGGTTTGCAAGTAGAACAGAAAGTAACTACTAGGTGAAAACCGTCTCCTAAGATTTCTTCATCGGGACATCAAGTTAGGCAATGCATGTTTTCCTTCCATATATGCCCCCTCCCCTGTGACACAGTGGTTAGTGGACATGTAATGCTAAAAATAGGGTTTCGATACTCATGAGAGCAAAACACAGGTAGTCCATTGTGTTGCTTTGTGCTTTACAACAAACATCTTCCACATATTGCAGCTAGGCCTAATTTATACATTACATAAAAACACAACTGGTACCACTTAATTTAATCATTCTATAGATCAACTGAATAAATATATATCTACTCACAATATTTTCATAATGGCTAAAGTTATCTTACAAGGACGTCTAATTGTTGTCTTGTTTAATGCTCGCAGCTTGCTTCCGCTTTCAACGTAGCTTGCGATGTCTGTTTTTTATTTTTATTTTACAGGAAATACAACTTGAGCTCGTCATTGGTCACTAAACAAGTTTTCATAGATGTTAAATGTAAGGCAGCAGTAAGTTGTGTAAAGGTCTTTGGTCAGCACAAGGCTGTAGGAGTAAAATCAATGGCGGATTAAAACACCTAGGGGCCTTGGGACAGTGAATAATGTTGGGCCTCCCTCATGTATATTATTTTTATTGTACAAGACAAGCGTTACTTCACGGCTAAATATACACCTTGGTCTACAGATGTGTGTATCTTCATGATTACATTCATTTTTTTTTATATGTACATTTTTAAGTGTTAAATCTACTTTAACAACATAAATCTGGGTCGAAAAAAATTATTTATTCATAACTAGAATAAAATTTTAAACAGTACTACCAGTTTAAAAGATACATATTAAAAAAACTCGTTTCCTTTCTAATAAATCTTCCTTTTCAATAGTCCCCCGATGGGACAGCTGTAAGTTTTCGGATTTACATGCTAAAATAAGAGTTTCGTTTCCCTTCGATGGACACATCAGATAGTCCGCTGTGGCTTTGCTATAAGAAAAGACACAACCCTTTTCAATAATACTCTTTATATACAGTATCCTAGCCTAAAGTTTTGGGATTCTCAATTTTTCTCGTGGCCCCTGGCAGCAGCTCCGTCTGCTCTCCCGTCAGACACTGACTAAAATAATCTAAAAAGTCTGGAATCTTCGCCTGTTAGCATAACAATTAAAAAATAAGTGTTTTCAGTGGTCACAAACCGCCAATTTTAGCGTGTGTCTGCTAGCGGATATTATATTAAATGGTTAAATTGGTATTTCGAAAGAAGTGGAATTCCCGTTTGTGATCTATTTTGTAGTAGCAGCGTGGATCAGAACGTAACACAACAGAGGACTTTTTTCTTCCAATCAGAAGATCAGGAACGCTAATGGCTTGAATCCTGAAGAAGCGAAACACCGTTCCGGATCGTTCCGCTGATTAAATTGACTGTCGTGAATTAAATGTTGCAAATTAAATAACACAACTGTTTTTAACTCATATGTAATATTATATTAGCGTTGACTGTGCTAAAATAACAAATACAATAAATTCAAATAATCATGACGAAAATCATGTTGTTAATAAAGTCAATTTCTGATACCTAGTTTTCACTACGAATCCTGGATTTTGCAGTGTGGAAAAAAAAGCAGTGATAAAGTTACAATATTTCTCATTTTGCATTATTACGCACATCTGTTACATGTAACTAAACTGTTTGAACAATGTTTCAACGTGTAGCATAAATGAATTCCGATTTTCACTGGTTTAAAAAAAAAAGTTGTTGACGAATGATTGAAGTGATACAGCATGAAATTCTATTCTTTCTGTAGTTTATTCCTGTAAAAAGAAACCCCGAAAGTTGATAGATTATATTTTATGTATATGTCGAGTTCTCAAATTCAGTATATTGCTATCTAGGTTACCAGATAATGCACATTTGTCTCTTTTGCTGTAAGGTTGCCGTGAAGAATGATAGTTTACGATGTTTTCAAACAGCGTATTATCAAACCTTCGTCTTCCTACTAGCCTAGTTTTTAAACTAATGGAGAATTTTCGATAAGATAGTATTGTTTATTCTCTTTTTCCTGTTAGCTTAATGTTTACGTTTTCTTAATATACAACAAATAACACTGTAAGACTGACTGGTGTCTATTAATTAATATTTCACAATCCTTCAACAGTATATAAACAATACTAAGGGTGTCATAATACCACTTTCCTTTAGTTTTAGATAAGCAAATATAATAAGAAGATGATTTAAAAAATTAAATATAAAGTATCTAGAGTTCTATCGTCTCTGCAAAGAACGGAAGATATAAAAAATGTCTTTTATCGAACGTTACGAAGTATGAAGTTGTGAATTAATCAAAATTGAAGCCCGTCGTCTCTATTGTATGTGTACAAAGAAGGGAACACATAAATCAGCCTTGTATGATTCGTTTGTTTTTAAGCTACCGACCATGGGTATCGAAACCCGACATATAGCATTATAAGCACTCAGACTTAACGCTGAGCCACAAGGAGGCACGAAGTATGGAAGTGTCGAACCAATCAAAAATCGAAGCAGGAATTACTAAACAGTACCTTTAATGTTTTAAGACCAGCTTGTTAGTGTGAGTGAACCAGTTAGGATATAGCTCATAAGTAAGGAGAGTGAATAATAGAAAACCTGCTGTTTTTGCTTACTATAATTGGAATTATTCTTTTACATTGATAAAATTAAAAAAGATAACGCAAAAAATTAAGGTTAAATTCGCTTCAAAAGAAAAAAATAATTATGTGGTCAACGTTTACAGTATCGTACATTTTTAAATTACAAATAGCTGGACAAGATATCATCCATTTTTCTGACATTTTTTATAATACTCCACAAAAGTTGTAAACATTTTTCTCTTATTATTAAGTCATCTCATAAAGTCGAACAATTCTCAAATATTTGGCAGGTATAGTTTGACACTGCTAGAATTATTCATCACGATGTGTACATGTGGATGGATGACGGGGAGACATATGTTCTTGTGTTAATATGGGTAGTTTTCCCTAAAACACATATATGGCATGCCTCATGCTTGTTGTCTTGCTACCTGGGTTGGAAAGAAATACATGCGGAAAAGAGATGACAATATTATCATTCTGACATAAATGAAGTGTGTATGTACAATAACTCTAGTTGTTACTTTACCTTAGAGAGACTTTAATCATTGTAATAACGAAAAAAGTACAAAAAAGTAATAATATGTCAATCACGCTATATCTGCTAAATCCAGTGCCGACGAGGCCTTTCGTTAATTACCAAAACTCATTAGGCTGGCTGGAATACGATAGACATATTTATATCATCAATTACTTAATGTACTGAATGAAACCACTTTTACGCTACTTGGGAGGAAAACTGTGAGATTCAAAATTTTGTGACTTGATGCCGGAGTCCTGATCAAACAATGTTTAACGAGAAGTTTCTTTTCAGGCAAATATATATTACTTTCAAACCAATGCTGACGTTCATTAGATGCATGACTGCGTTATGATCTTACCTTGCCTACTCGTAAGACTAAGTAACACAGCTTAGTAGTATTTTATATAAAACATATCAATGTAAAATGAATACAACATGAATAAGTAAAGTCAGTCGCAATTCCAGTATACCAGACGTTGTACTACAATGTATTAAAATGTCGGACACCAGTTTATTGTCCACCGGCCCCTCTGATGGCTCAGCGGCAAGTCTGAAGGCTTATAACGCTAAAAATCAGCACAGACAGCGCATTGTGTAGCTTTGCCCTAAACAACAAACAAACGAAACGTATTGCCTACCAGTCATCGCGCTCTCGTTGACGCATAATAGTGTGATGTCAGTCGTATAATGTATATACAATTTGACATGTTCACCACTAATGGAAATTACGTCTTTCTCTCTTTTCTGTACGTTTATAAAGTGATTGCGAACAATCAAATACTTGCATAAAATCAAAATGTGTGTGTGTGTGTGTTTCTAATAGCAAAGCCACATCGGCTATCTGCTGTGTCCACCGAGGGGAATCGCACCCCCTGATTTTTGCGTCGTAATGACTTACCGTTGTCCCACCTGGGGACGCATTTTTATCGTTGTGGACTTTTCAAAAACTTTTCATTGGTTGCGGACTTAGAAATAATTCACTGATATTCTAGCTGGTTCCCTTTCAAGTTTTTTTTTATCAAAGTTACCTCAAATTCCTTGTGTTATCATATACTTATAACTGCGGGAAGATACATCAAACTATACATTTTGTTTTATAATTACTCAGTATCTCTGAAATGGGTGATGTTGGTTTGAGGTTCAAGAAATAATTATATTCTAGATTCTGGTTTTGAAAACTATATGAGCGACATGCTTACATTGCTTATAAGATATGGTAAAAAATCCGATTCAGGTATGCTGGCTTGTGATATTCAGTTTTTATCTATTGTCCATTTTTCTTGTCGTAATCCAGACATGCTAGTTTCGACAGGGGAGACCGTTGTAAGGATGCAAATACAGATCTACTTAATTATGAAGTGGAGCGAACAGAAACAACCTGAACGTGAATAACGAACAATAATTATATCAGTGTAAAAAGAAACATGCACCTATTAACTGGCTATATTCTACCAAGACGCATTTTCTAGTGATAGTATGTGTAGATATCGTGAGGCAGTAAAACGTTCATGACTGTATAAAGCGGCAAAAGGCAGCATTGCTGCCAGATATATATATATATTAATGAAACTATAGTTCATGTGGTCTATCGTGAAACGTTCGCCCACGTTCGGTAGGAATGTAAGGAATGTGTAATTACGGCTCAGTTTATGCAACTTGCAGTTCGACAGCGAAATAGTTGGCATGGTAGCATGCTTTCATTTTGAAAGAAGAAAGTATGTTGCCTGCCAGATCGCTAGTGCAGCTTGGAGATACTGGCTGGATGGTATGTGAAGAATTCTTCATCTATCTAATTATTTCTGCTTGCATGGGTTCACTGTGGCACTATACTAGCGAAATAAAGGAATAAACTGCAAGAGATATACATTGTTTCGTGTATCCAAGCTATTTGTAATAGGATATGGTAGCCCTTTCTGTATATACGCCATATGGTAGAGCTGTCAGACACAAAGTTAAAAATGTTGGTTTAGCTCGACCTTACTTCAAACTTAACTAAAATATAAACACTTTCATAATTTTGTTTATTACAACCTGAAATACAAATTTCATACCAAGTTAGACAGCAGTTAGATCTTAGATCATTTTGCACATCCAGACATAACGTATGAGAAGTTTCGTCTTGCTGGTGTTGGTAAAATGTAATAGTGTATAAAATATTACTATTATTTTTAATAGTAGATCTTTTCCCCACATATGTAGCAATCTTAAACACAGAAATATTGGTAACAGTCAATGTTCCTCTAAAATTGAATCTGTATATGACTGAAAATGGGTTATTACACAAACATTTTGTATCTGTACAAAAACAACAAAAAAAAAAAATCAAACCGTTGCGATACATATAAACGTATATATCTTTAACTAAATGTTTTATTCCTGCTGAAGTAGGTAAGCAGTCGTTTTAATGCTAAACTCATGCAAACTCGTACGTTTGTAAAAGCATCATATGTTTGAATGAAGACTTTTTCTCACTTAGCACACACAGTTTGCTCCATTCCGATTTAAGAAATTTCGTTTCTAATTCAGTAGGGTTAGAGCAAACGAGAGTTACAGTATTAAAACGTGTAAGTAATACAAGTATTGAGGCATATCATATATAATATCTTACAGAATTATTTTTGTGTCAACTACAAAAAATTCGGTACTCAAAACTTTCTTCCATGGTAAAAATAATAAGAAAAAACGTATACCGTATTGCCCCTAATTAACGCCCTCGAGGGCGTTGCAAACCGTAAAAGGAGGCACTAATTAGCGACTAATTGGGTTATATTATAATACCTCTATAATAAACAAATACATTTATAATAAGTGGTAGCAAACATAGCCCATCTATCCTAACTTTGCTATAAACATCAGTGCTCACTATCGCAGTAAATATGGTAATTATCGTTTATAAGTGTCAAAACATCCCGGGAAGCGGGGGGGGGGGGTGTATAATTAGGAGCAATACGGTCTTTAGATTCTAGGCTCATTATTATTCTCGCCGTATCGTATTCATACCATACTAAAATGCAACTGTGTGAACAAATAATTAGTGATTACATTTTAAAACGTATTCATGTACGAATGTTTATGTTAATTAAAATGAGATTTTAACCTCTGAATCTGTGACGTTATATACTGCTGTAGAGGTAAAGCAGTTAACTTTAAAATGGTATAGTATCGCAACCACCACAGAAACAATCAACGTTAAATATTGTTTATGAATTGTATAATCCTGAAGAAACTAAAAGTAAGAGCTCGTGGATTAACTATACATGTTAAGATGACACTTTACTTCAACATACATTGTGTTGTATGAAGATAACTGACAGCTTGGACCTTTCTGGGTGCAAACTTGTTCTATGAGCTAAAGATATCATACTAAAATCACAATTTACATTTTTGTGGATTTATTTTAGTTAAAAATATATGCAGTAATAATTATTTGAGATCCCTTATATCAGTAATAAATTGAATATACATACATTACCTAGAAAAAATGTGACACTCAACTTCTTTTGAATTAAGCAGCAATGAAAAAACAACAAACAACTGAACCTTCCTGAATGTAAATCGTGTTATATGAAGCTAACTGAAAGCTTGGACCTTCCTGAATGTAAACTATATTGTATGAAAGTAAATGAAAATTTGAACATTCCTGAACATAAACTGTGTTGTGTGAAGTTAACTGAAATCTTGGGCCTTCCTGGAAATAAACCTTTCTGGGTGTGAACTGTGTTGTATGGAGCTTATTAAAAACTGGGCCTTCCCAGGATGTGAACTATGTTGTACGGAGCTAATTAAAAGATTGGGCCTTCATAAGTGTGAAATGCACTATACTAAGTCAACTTCCTTCATAGTAACTAACGTACGAAATGACTGACAGCGGCAACACTAATATGTTTTTGAATTTCACGTAATCATATATTCTCTCACCCCACTTCTTTTATCTATTAATATTTACCAACATGTAACTAGGATCTTTTCCAAGAAGGAGAGAATAACAGACATAAAGAGTTATGAAAAGCATTTTAAATTTTCTACAGTACGGCCTAGCATAGTCTGGTGTTTAGAGGCTCGACTCGCAATGCGGAGGTCGCGGAGTCAAATATCGTCACCGAACATTCTCGTCCTTTTAGCCATGAAGAATAAATAATGTTGCAGCCAATCCCCCTATCCGTTGGTAAAAAGTTGCCCAAGAGCTTGCAGTGGGTTGTATTGACTAACTGCCTTCCCTCTAGTGTTTCACTTCACAATTAGGGACAGATAGCGCAAATGGCCCTCTAGTAGCTTTGCGTGAAATTAAACAAACAAACACAATCCCACAGTAACGCAGTCACATCGCTAGCTTAGTGTATGGACTTAAGCTAACCTAAATATAGTGTTAAGTATTATAAATTATTTCATTCCAAGACTTCACTAATATATATATATATACGTTATTTGCTGCCCCCGTCACCCATTGGCTCAGCAGTAAGTCAGAAGGCTTATAACGATAAAAACCGAGTTTCGCTACCCGTGGTGGGCACAGCACAGATAACCTTTTGTGTTTAATAGTAAACAAGCACACAAATAGTTCCGAGCCATATAAACAGCTGGTATTTGGTTAGAAGTTCTTAACATATGACACAAAATATATTTGCTGTTTTTAAATTTCTCAAATTACGTAATAGGTAAAAGAAATGAACTGTTGAATAAATAAACTACAACATGCTTGGTGTAAATATATTTGTTCAAGAGGTCACTCTTGTGACAACGTATCCTCAGCAGAAAAAATAAACCTTACCTACTTATATCCCTCCTGGTCAAGACTGCTCTTTATGTATACGTTCAGAAAGTTTATGTGTTTTACCTCAAAGACACGCAATGGGGTATCTCAGCTATGTTCACAGGGAGAATCGAACCCAGGATTTTAACGTTGGAAGTCTATAAAATTACCGCTGACCTACCGAGGGATTCGATTGATATAAGGATTAAATACTCATTGACACCTGTGCTTTACAAAACACAACTCTGGCACTAGGGAGGTGTGGTTCGTAAAACAGTCTTTGTTTTGTTTACGTGGAATTAAATAACTTTACATCTGTCATTCTGTAACAAATGTGTTTCTCACTAAGACAAGTGAACTGAGATATAGTCAGAGAGTTTGTTGGCTTGTTCAGAAATCTTTATAAACAGCGTTATTTCTACGTGTCAATTAATGTATGAGGCCGGCTGAAGGTTTTGTAATACTGGTTAAAAATAAAAAAAAGCATAAAACAACTTGTTCGGGAATTCCTAAATCTACTATCAGTATAAATGAGAAGAGGAAGCCTCATGTTTCACTTTCACTGGTTTTATCAGAGGACATCTTGCTTAACGTTTTATTATTTGGTGAGCACGTGATTGATTTTTCAGGTTTAGCGCACCTGTGGAAAAGTAAAATGTCGTTGGATTGTAATGTTTTTCGAATTAACAAAATCCGACCACAACAAAAATTATTTTTTCAACCACAATAACGGTTAAGCATACAACACTAGCGTCATCTGTTTTGCTATAAACATAAATAAAAAAATATGAACAAAAAATATAATGCAAAAAGTAGAAAGTGTATAATTAATAGTGTACACGAAACTCACTACATTTTAAGGTGTAACTCATAACGTTTAATATACTTCTGGTTCTACTTTAAAACAATATCTGTCTCCACACTAAGACGAATATTTTCTAAATTAACGAATGGTGCAATCGAAGAGAGAGAATTTTGTACATAAAATAAGCATTAAAAACTATTACTACTAATACGATGCAATGAAAACTGTTCCAAGTTTTTCTATCTAAAGTTGATGATCCCCCAGTGTGGACACAACAGATACCCCAATGTGGCTTTGTCCAAACAAACTAAAGTTGTGGCGGCTGGTAGTTTGCATTAAATGCTCTATAAGAAAGAGGCGAATCTATATTCACTACACGGGTCGTTTTTGGCCCCAGCGGTTTTGCTCGCTTATTATTATGACATCATCCCATGACAAAACTTGTTGTGGTTAGATATCGGCGCTGGGTTTTCCCCAGAAGAACCTGTCAGTAGACGTCAACGAAAAAACCCTGAATAATCAACTTCACTCGAGTTTTTTCTCTTTCATTTTAGTATAATGCAAAAGTTTCGAATTAAAAGGATAAAACTGTAACAGTATACCTGTTATATTTACCATAAACCTGCTTAATTATAAATAATAATAATAAAATATTTTATGCTTTCGATTCATAACGATAAGTTTACATGAGTTACACCATTCATTATAAGAAGTTAATATTAAACACTCTCACAATTGTTACTATTATCACAGGTAACTAGGATCATTTTGCTTGTGTTTATATTAGGGGAGATGCTCTACCAAACTTAATCAGCAGAATGTGTGTCATAGGACCCATGATGGCAGCAACGGGCCTTATTTTCCTGAACACATGACCTGAGTATTCAAAGGATATATAATTTAAATGTCTAAGTGTACCCATGCTGTCTATTGTTCCGTTGTCTGAGATGGCTGTGAATATTCCACTTACAAGGCCATGGAATGCTTATGTCGAAGGCTAAGTTGACATTTGGACTCTGAAGCATGTCTCTTCCAAGTATACCAGTACCAGAAGCAAGAAGAGTAATAAACGACTTTTACTGACTTATAGAGGGTATTAATGGACAGCTCTATGATGATCTCTTCTATCACTTCGAATCTCTCTTTATCAATGAGATTAAAGTCCATGTTTAGTGATAAATGTTGGCTTAGCTGATGGCAACTGGGATACGGCAAGATTGAGAAGCGTTCTGGAAGATACGGTGGCAGACAGAAACCCTACTTTATGTCCACACATGTAATGATATATACCAAATTTCACAATGTTGTGGTCGAACCAACCACTTCATCGACTGAGTGAGATGACCCATGCCTCTTTTCTGAGTTTTTAAATATATATACAGCCTGGTACCTTCTAGTTTGCTACCTTCAAAACAGAGCAGCTTCAACTGATTGCTGCCCAATGGTCAATGGCATCGATGTCTACTTCTTGAACAAGCAATTTCCAGCTATTACCTCAGTGCATAGACACGAACACTGACTCTGTCAGAGAAGTCAAGTATCTCTGACGCCAATGTTACAGCCCCCTCAGTATGCCTCAGTCATGTTTGAATATTCCTTATCATGTAGATACTGCATGTGGTATACATGGGTGGATATGGTCATATATATGAAGTGCTATGTTTACGTCACAGTTCTGAGAATACCATGTGTTTAATCACACAATCCTTCTTTGTGAGAGGTCAAATGAATTAAATGAAACACTATCTGGACTGAGGAACATATTCTGTGTAGTCCAAAAGTCCTAGAATGTCACCTGCCTGAAAATTTCGAGAATACGTTTGAGTTCTTATCAAGCCATTCCTCTGAGAGTAGAAGGATTGGTCTACTTTATCTCACTTCCACACAGAGCTAGCTAGTAGAGAGTTAAACAGTTTCAAATCCTACTTTTTTTTCTCATCACTGTTGATGTATCGTAATCACTTATTTTGCTTTTCCCATCTCCCACTGCCATGTGATATAGCTATGAATAAACATGGCATGTAGTGCAGGCACGATATCCACAGAGAGCAACTTAAATGTGATCTTTCTGGCATTCAGCATTGTTACACCAACATGACTTGTCCTGCCAAAGCCTTTCTTCTTTCACTGCAGACAGAACACATTGTTAGGCTTCTTCCCTGTCGACCTGTTTTTTGAATAACATCATGTACACTGAAGGCTGATCATCAAGATGCTACAGACAGACCATCCCAGATAGGCTCATATACACTTCCATCAGAAACAGTAAAAGGCCATAACAAAGAGAGCTTCCCACAATGCAGTTCACATCTAATAGTTAACAATCATGATTAACTGAATCGTGGTCTATATCTTTTCCAAAACATCTTTTCAATGCTACCATGTTAAGAAAGATATGGCTTGCTTGTTGCAGATTAAAGAACGAGTGACAGATGAAACAAAGAAAAATGTTGGAAATACAAATTAGGTACAGATTAAAAGAAAGGTGGTTATCTAGCGTTTGTCAACACAACCAAATCATGGTTTCAGAGCCAAAGAATTACTTCTAATTTATTTTGTGTCATTTTTGGCTGAAGAAATTCAACGAAAGGATTAGTCTTGCATATAAAAGGAGAACCGAGGATTTAATTGACAGGCAGTGTATTGATTAAGAAATAAAACTTGAAACTTGCTAGTGCGGCTGGACAGTGTTAGGATGTTTTTGACTTGTGTCTAAGCGATGACAAGATAGAACTGGACGCAACCTGCAATGCACTTCTACTTGACCACACAGACATTTGATCCTCTATTACTAGATTGCTCAAATTGACAGAAATCACTGATGAGTGTTACTAAGCTGACACAGAAACAGAAAATAAAGAAAGGACACTTCCTTAGTTACCACCAAGTGTAATTAAAAAGTGACCAGTTTCGCTTCCCATGGAAAAGTCATGTGAACAATTCAAAAAGGTAAAATTATAAGTTGATATGGCTAAACAATCGAGAGAAATCACAGATAGCCTGACTACGGCAGTTACCAGGAAAACACCACTTTCACAAGGTATATGTTTGAAGCAGTCAAGAGGGGAATATTTCAACCAAAGTCAGGAAATATAAAAATAACATTTTAATGTTACAGAAAAACATATATAGAAGAGTAGGCTTGATATTCAACGAATATTGAAAACCTATGCTGCTTTTGAAATAGTATTAAACTGTCAGACAAGTTATATCATACGGAAACTGCCACTATTCCATATGACATTACTGTTGTTTAATGATCAAATCAAATATTCCAACAATTACAGAAGAGAATAAACATGATATACAAACAGTAAACAGTCAAGTGGTCTAACTGTTTTTACATTCTGAATGGTTGTTAAAACTGTTTTTTTTTCATTTGGGGATAATACGTTACCTAGTTTATTCGTCTTAGAGTTCTTGCAATTATAATTTTACTACCCCCAGTTGAAGTTGAAACGCTGTCAGAAATTAATGATACTGATTAAGTTTTGATTATCTAGTAATAGATCGTGTTTTTAAAAAAAAAATATATTGTCATTTCCCTGATTACGTTACATAAAATAATTATAACAATTTAATATATTAACTGAAGAAGTTCAAAGTTCACAAAGGCTTCTACGTAGTAGATTAATTAAGATAATATGCAAATTAATATTTTATGTTTCATCTTTGTTGATAGCAAGACCCATAAAAGTTTGTATAACGGAAAAACTATTGTGTTCAATATTGTCTGCGTAAACTTATTGAGACAGTTGGTCAACTTTAAACTTAAATTCCTATGTCAATCAACCCGAAACGTAAAAGTTCAGTTTTCAACTAATAAAAGAAAAATGGCATATCACATTAATATACTTGTAACAGAATAAAAAATAAAGTTAGATGAATAAAGATAAGAGAGTATAATCTAGTTTGAGAACTAGAAAATATTAAAATTCTATAAATCATCGCAATTTAGCATCATAAGTGAAATTCTAATTTGCATAATTCTAAGCAAATAAACTGTAGAACAGCATAATTAATTGCAAGAGGAATAATGCTGTTATGAATGTCTTCGGGGGGAGGGTATGAACGGTAAGTTAACGGACTTATAGCCTGTTGTGTAGTTCTGTGCTAAAACAACAATGTCTGTTATGAATAAAAATATATATAATCAATAAAAAATTCATACGATACAAAGTTTAAGAGTATAAGTACCTCTATTTCACAACACTACACACCATTTGTTGGTTCTTTAAAAATGAGGCCCTACATGGCCAAGTGGGTAGGGCGCTCGACTCGCAATCTGTGGGTCGCGGGTTCGAATCCCCGTCACACCAAACATGCTCGCCCTTTCAGCCGTTGGGGCGTTATAATGTTACGGTCAATCCCACTATTCGTTGGTAAAAGAGTAACCC
>NW_013665835.1:254454-256654 GCF_000517525.1 Limulus polyphemus | reverse complement strand
CGCAGATAGTCCTGGTGTAGCTTGCGCGAAATTCAAAAAACAAACAAACAACAAAAAAAAACTTAAAAAATGAAAATTTAATTATATATATATATTCAAACGATAAACTCCATGCAATAACCCTGGAATAGTCATTCTGTGTTATAAACGCACGTAATTTGAAGTATTTAAGGGAAAAGAAAGTTCCACAAAAAAAGATGCATAGGCTTTATTATTGCCTGTTGAACAGACGAAACCAAGAACAACGTATAGGAAATGACTGCTCCATTCGAAGCTTACCGGAATTACAGTTTTTATAGTTAATGGTAATACTTGAAACAAACGAGAGTGCCAGTGGACAGCCAACGTATTTTACTTTTTTTTTTGAAAATCTGAACAAAATAGCTTGTCACTCGTGGAAATTTGACATACGTCACTGTATGGAACATGAGTGTCAAATTACGTTAGTTTTCCTTGTAGTTTCCAGAGAGTTCTAGGAAACCACTGATGCCAAATCAAGAAATAAATAAAGAATTCATTTCATTACTACCTTCGGTTCAACACTGGTATAAATCAGCAGAAGGAAATGCTCTTCCAATTTGTGGCTTGTTTGAAGATTAAAGGAGGAAAAATAAAACAAAAAACAACAACATGGTTTTGGTTGCAAAATATGTCTGTTCATTACTAAAACTAAATCACGTTGCGCTTTCGAGAAAAAACAGTTTAAAATGCATGAAGTTTGCCTGTCTGTTAAATAATTATACATTGAAGAAAAAGAATTTTAAACGTTTAATTTTACAGTTGATTGGAATGGATTTTATATTTAAATAATTTCTATTGAAACGAAATAAACTGCTGAACTTCACCAAAATGTACACTAAATATCACGAGAGGCTATCTTTTGCGATAAATTTGTAAAAGCTACTCCCAGAATCATTTAATATCTTTGCTGGCTTAACGTTTGACACCAGTAGAAGAATTAAATGATTTAAAAAATGTCAGTGGGCATATTATTAGGTATATATACACGAAAAATATAAGTATAGAACATGGCATACCTCTTTCTTTAAACATAGAAACACTTTACGTTTCTCTTGAAGCTACATTTACACCTTTACCTTTACAGCAGTTGAACATACAAGTTTCTCTGAGAAACTTGTAATAATCATGTTAATACACGCATAGGAGACATGATTGCACATGATGTACACTCCTGTTATATGAATATTTGTTGATAAGAGTTCATGACTTCTAAATAGTCAGCAATTTGTGACTTGTTTATTTTCAGTTAAGTCTATCTGTTGAAATATTTCAGTTCTTCATTCACGTTTGCTTAAACAGCACAAACATATCGTCTCTCAAAATAATTCACAATATTGCACAGCACATGGTGGGCACGCATAGCACATGTTTGAAATACTTTTTCTGAAATTTTTCTTTTCAATATATTGTTGTCGATATCATTTAATTCAGTACGCTAGCTACGGCCCCCCAGCGGCAATAGGTATGTGTGCGGACTTACAATGCTAGAAACCGGGTTTCGATACCCGTGGTGGGCAGAACACAGACAGTCCATTGTGTGGCTTTGTGCTTAATAACAACCAAGTCAAAATCAATATAAACGGTCCGGCATGGCCAGGTGGTTACGGCGCTCGACTCGCAATCTGAGGGTCGCGGGTTCGAATCCCCGTCACACCAAACATGCTCGCCCTTTCAGCCGTGGGGGCATTACAATGTGACGGTCAACGGATTCGTTGGTAAAAGAGTAGCCCAAGAGTTGGCGGTGGGTGGTGATGATTAGTTACCGTTCCTCTAGTCTTACACTGCTAAATTAGGAACGGGTAGCGCAGATAGCCCTCGTGTAGCTTTGCGCGAAATTCAAAAACAAACAAACAAACCAATCTAAAACGGAATGTATGTACCATAATGCCATTTCATCTGCTTTTAAAGTACAACGTACAAATGTATTGTTATTGTAAAAATCACTTGCCAAAGTGTATACCAACATGTAGACAACGCAGGTGAAGGAAAAGAAAATAATACACATGTGGTAAATATTAGTAATGAATGAATATCGTTACAAATTATATGTGAGTGAGATAAACCATTCCTCAAATAGAACTAACAATAAGAGGAATAAATCAGCAGAATGAAGCCACTCTGAAAAGGGTCAGCGATAAACCTGAGGGGGACTTATAACGTTTTGATATCCGAGGTGGGG
>NW_013665835.1:251035-253999 GCF_000517525.1 Limulus polyphemus | reverse complement strand
GATGGAGCACCGTGCCACACTGCTAGAAACACCCAAAAGTGGCAGGAAGAAAATGGTTTCCAGAAGTTGCCCTGGCTGAGCCAATCTCCTGATATGAGGCCCATCGAAAACCTCTGGGCCATACTCTACCGGCAAGTCAAGAAACAACCAAAAAAACCAACTTCAAAGAGCGATCTACTCCAAGTTTTGAAGCAAGAGTGGGCGAAAATCCCATAATCTACAATTGAGAGATGATTCTCACGATGCCCAAAAGGATCAACGAACTCCACGAAGCGAAAGGAAGATCTACTAGATAGTAATTAAATTATAAATATATCAATTCATGATTAACAATGCGAAGTATTTACAGTTGACGTTTATGTAATAATGAGTGACTGACAGATGAAACATGTTGGAAAATGTGAAGCAATAGTGGTTGTTATTATTAGTAAGAAACTTTTTACCTTTCTAACTCTTGCTAATATTTACAATTTTGACAGTAATAAAATACTACCAGAATAAGAATGTTTCAGCTACTTGAAAAGATAGATGACTTCCAAAACTTTTTCGTAATGAACGGGTAAAATAAAGAACAAAATAAAATAAAGTCAATTAAGGTTCCTTTTGGTAATAATCCTTACTATTGACTTCCTTGGGCTACTCGGATCTGTACCACACAAACCAACTAAAAATAATAACAATTAGGATTATAGTATTTTAGCAACGACAAGACAAATGCGATGCTGTAAAACAATGTCATTGTCCCTTCCCATCAATTAATTGTTATGCATCCAGATACAGCAGATAAATGCATGTCTGTAGCGATACAGAGAAATGATAGAAGGTAGGCGTTTCAAAACTACGTGATCCTAAATACTTTTACCTCATATATGAATGAGTCAGGGTAATGGATAAACCAGTTCAAACGATGATTAATGATAGTTTACAGTCGAAAGACCACATTGTCCCTTGAAAGACTAACATTTACAGCTCCCAGTACTTAACTCTATAAACTACTGAAGTATAAAACTAGTTTAAAAATAGAAATAATAATAAAACATCCAACTTAAACGTTCCTAGTTTATGACGGTAAAAAGTATATAAAGATGTAAGACAAAGGCTATAGATAAGATTAATCAAATTTACCATGACGGACTCTACTTACTTCTACCCTTGGATTCTCAAAACTTCCACAAAACATATAACATGAGAAAAATACATAAAAGAACAATGGTTAGCCCTGAAGTTGGACGATATAATACATACATATATAAAAACAGAACTTTTTATTTTAATTAAGCATATGAAGTATTATAATGTAACATATGCACAATTCAATCATGCGCCAACTAAAAGTTGGAGTCGGCACACAGTGAACACTAGTGCCAGTGATCGACTAATCAAACTAGAATTAAGTATTCTAAACAATTCAAGCTCCATGCCATACATTGTATAAACACTTACAAGTTTGTATAATCATATACAGGGAGATTCGGAAGACCATTGACAGACACATAACTTAGAAATACATAGGTATGTGAAGATACCTATTTCAGTGGTATTTAGTGGAATTGTTAGTGGTATGGAAAAAGGTATTGTGGGCCTACCATGTAACTATATCAATGACCTACCAAAAGCATTATGCGAGAAATGTGCTTCAGCTGCTCCCAATCATCCACACAATGTTACATTATTTTGTTAAAGAACAACCTAACATGGTCCTACTGTAAGCAGAGTATCACCAGAAACCCCAGACTACTGTCAGATTGTATACAGAACGATTCCCAGTGAACGTCATCTTTCACAGGACATGATAAGAAATATCTTTCAGCGGCTGCGTACTACAGACTCACTTAAGTAGAAATGCCGTGAGGGCAGATCAAAAACAACAACCAATAATAACAATGAAGTCACCATATTGGTATTTGTTAC
Organism: Limulus polyphemus; assembly: GCF_000517525.1. Lineage (NCBI taxonomy): Eukaryota > Metazoa > Arthropoda > Merostomata > Xiphosura > Limulidae > Limulus > Limulus polyphemus. Next base: position 252,088 of record NW_013665835.1, on the reverse strand, counting down.
ACTTGGACAGCACTTTAAACACAACTGTTGGCTTTTTGCCACCATTTCGTAATACTATTTGGATGTTTACTTCATGTACATTTATGACTATAATTATTTTTGTTATGGGTCGAATTTAATCATTTGTGCTTTAAAAACGTTTCTTTTCTATTGTATATACCCTTTCAATTGACATTTTTGGTTTATGATGCATATCAATAAAAGTTTTGAAGGATACGGCCTTGAATAACCTCAATGACGCACACACAAAACTACTTATTCAATATCACTAACAGTTATTTTCCTATACCTCTTCATTTCAGAATTATTTGCCTGTAAATGGTATTCTGAGTATCCCGGGTTTTATAATAACCTTATAATGACTTTCAGCTGCTCAATAATTATTTAAATTAGGATTGTTTTTCGTGCGTAAAAAATATAAACATCAAGCAGTCAAAAAGTAAGTTCACATTTGCTGAAACATCACGTATTACTGTAAATACTTACTAGCAACGTAAATAATGGAAGAACGGAATCCTTTCTATCCAAAATGTATCTCAGTTAAAATGTTCGAAAAATATAAATATCGTAAATGTTGTGTTATATTCTGATTATTTTGTGTATAGTTAATGCAGGCCTTCCAGTGGCAGAGCTGTATGTCTGCGGACTTACAACGCTAGAAACCGGGTTTCGATACCCGTGGTGGGTAGGGCACAGATAGCCCATTGTGTAGCTTTGTGCTTAACTACAAACAAACAGTTAATGCACTTAATGCCTTAATGTCGAAACTTCTGCTTAAAAGTTAAAATAGTGTTTCTTATAAACACATACACAGTTTTAACATGACATTTTGAAATTTTCCCCCAAAATTTACAAACTCATTCATTACATATTCTCCAACTCATGTAAAAGATGTTAAATTCAAATTTTTAAAGTTTCATGTTACAATTTTGTATATAATGGTTATACTTTCTATACTTGACTATACTTACACATTAAGAACTTCCATTTATGTTGCCCCCCAGTAGCACAGCGGTATGTCTGCGGACTTACAACGCTAGAAACCGGGTTTCG
>NW_013665835.1:249338-250800 GCF_000517525.1 Limulus polyphemus | reverse complement strand
CGATACCCGTGGTGGGCAGAGCATAGATAGCCCATTGTGTAGCTTTGTGCTTAACTTCAAACAACCAACCATTTATGTTCGTCTAGGATTCAACTGAGTAAGTTAGAAATTTCCTTTTATTTATTACTTTAAAAAAATTCCATCAACATAATTGCTTCAGTATAATATCATAAAATAATTGCATTGTATCGCAGGGTTTTCAATTGCTTTCAAATGTCAGAACTATATGGATAATTAGAGAATCTTTTAATTAGCCATTAGAAGAATTTACTTAAGCCAGTGTAACATTAGTTGAGGAAGTATTAATTAATATTTAAACTTATTGTGCTCAATTACTGGGTGGGTTTTTGAGTACTCTTTCTCATCACGATCTAACTCACTAGATTTAGGTTATTAGTTTCACCAAACTATTTGTCCAATAATTAAAACTATTAAAAAATATATGAATCACTGAGTGGCTTTCTATAAAATTGGGTTCTGCTATAGTAGCAAGCCATTTTATTTTCTTCTAACTTAATTTTTGATGTATTAAATGCAAATACTTTATTTGTAATCCACGCTTAAAAATCACACTGACTGGTTCTCCCTATCATTTAAAATAACACCACGGTCATCGTTTCAAAACTTGGATTAACAAGTTACCAAGCTGCGGATGAAGCAACGATTATTAAAAGAAACAACTGACTAACATGTGTAATACCATGTTTTATGCGAAGAAATTATATTTGCAGTGATTAAACTGTATGTTTTTTAGATTGTTAAATAGTATTTATAGTCTAGCTGTACTTTTTTACCATTGTTATTATTAGGTCTGTTATTTGTTTGCACAATAGCAGACAACGATACAATTTTGCAACGTGTGTATAGGCTTAGCTTGATGAAATTAATAAGATTAAATGTATTTGAACCACCAGCAGTATAACATTTCCAAACAATAAAATCTAGCTAAATTAAAAGCACTTTGAGTTGTTAAAAGTATCTTAGAGCTATTAGAGTAACTCTTTAGCTGAGTTCGTAGATCACTCGCTTTGTTTGTGATCGAATTGTTACGTCTCTGGTCATTTGTTAATTTTCAGTAAAAATTATTTCCGAAGAAACTTTACTGATACAAGTCCTTTCTTAAATAAAACTGGTTCATTCTTTCTGAATACAACTTTGCAATACACTTAATTTCAACAGTCTCGCTATAACAAACGCTATAATTCACAACAAACGTCTCACGTGCTCAACAATATTCTCTCCCTGTCCGCAGTTCAATTACTTATTACATTGTTGCCGTCGCTTCTTGGCCGGTCTTATATATACAAGACTACCGCATATCTAGTAGTCTCCCGACGCTTCATGAACGTTCTAAAAGCGCGTGACGTGTTACTAGGGTGACGTGACCTCCGCTGTCGTAACACTGCCCCTTCCTTAGTACTTACATTAAACCAATAAACAGTTAACAATAACTTAATTAAAT
>NW_013665835.1:247583-249019 GCF_000517525.1 Limulus polyphemus | reverse complement strand
CTTTGACAGTGGCTACTTCAGGTGACACGTCTTCAGCAGCGTCATTTGTTCTGTCGTCCACTTCGTCCCCACTGAAATGTCCTGGACAGTGATAAAGCCAAAGCCTGTTGGCATGCACCAGTTTTGGTTTACCTCGCCGACCACATTTTATCAGGAAAGTCACGTCTGAGAGACGATCCACTATGTCATATGGGCCTTCCCATGGAGAAGACAACTTAGGAGACTTTCCTTTGGTCTTCCTGGAATTATACAACCACACCTTGTCTTCTGTCACAAAGCTGACTTCAGTAGACTTCTTATCATAACATAGCTTCATCGAATCAGCAGACGTTTTCAAGTTTGATCGCACTAGATGGTGAATATTATCCATCCTTTCCGATAACACTTTCACGAACTCTGACACATTTTCAGGCAACTCTTCGTAAGGTGGGCGTCCTGTTAACAGATCCACTGGCAGCCCGAAGTTCCCCACCAAACATCAATTTTGCTGGAGTGTATCCAGTGGCTTCATGCTCTGATTTAATATCTATACCTGGTTCCATTTCACCATCATCAACTCCTTCAGTCACTTCGACTTCAGCTTGATGACACCTAATTAGTTCAACCTCTCCTTTAACAGTTACCGGAACTTGGCCTTTGTTGTTCCCAAACGTCATTTTATCAAAATTAATCACAAACTTCCTCGGTTGTAAGTAGTGCAATCCTAATATGCATTCGTCTTCAATGTCAGCCAAGTATACTCTGTGTCTATCCTTTATGCCCATGAGCTCAATAGTTACCCACACTGGTCCCCACAACCTTGCAGAATGTCCTGTCACACAACAAAGCTTCTGTATGGCTTCTGGTACTCCTTCGTGATCTAACACCTTGATGCTCACAAGGGTTTGCTGAGATGCAGAATCTATGACAAAGTTGCACCTTTGGCCATCCAGCTTTCCTGTCACATAGACACTGTGTGTGCTTGCCATTTTACACCTAGCTGTTGGGACTTTCATGATGGGGGTTGGTGAGTGTCTCTCAACACCAACCACTACTGGTTTCTTTGAGGCTGACTTGTTGGTAATATTCTTCTTACACTGGCTCCTCATATGTCCGTGCTTTCCACAGTTCCAACAACCTTTCTGGGTAGCAGCCTTTCTTGCTGTGGTATCTCCCCTGTGTTAAAGTTGCCAGCATTGAGCTCTCTTGTGCCCAGGTTTATTACAGTGCCAGCAAAGTCCCTTAAACTTCTCTGAAAGCTGCTCTTTTCTGGCCTTGAATCCTGACGACTGTACCAACCTTGGTACCTCTGTGCTAGACTTAACATAGGATTCGAATTCGAGAGCTCTGGCCATTGCATCCTGCATAGTAGAAGGGTGTGCTTGCTTCACTTGTATCTTTAGTTGTGGACTGTCCAAGACATCTAAGACCTGATCCATCAGCAACACCTTGAGGAG
>NW_013665835.1:197861-247155 GCF_000517525.1 Limulus polyphemus | reverse complement strand
CTGTTGTCTCTCTTCTTGTTTCTTTTCTTTCTCCTCCAACCACTGTTGTTATTTCTCTTCTCGTTCTTCTTGTTTCTTTTCTTTTTCCTCCAACCACTGCTGTAATCTCTCTTCTTGTTTATTTTCTCGTTCGAGCTGCCACTGTTGCAGGTTTTCTTGCAGCTGTTGTTGTCTCTCTTCTCGTTTCTTTTCTTTTTCTTTTCCATCCCACTTCTGACACCAATTTGTTACGTCTCTGGTCGTTTGTTAATTTTCCCTAAAAATTCTTTCCGAAGAAACTTTACCGATACAAGTCCTTTCTTAAATAAAACTGGTTTATTCTTTCTGAATACAACTTTGCAATACACTTAATTTCAACATTCGCGCTATAACAAACGTTATAATTCACAACGAACGTCTCACGTGCTCAACAATGTTCTCTCTCTGTCCGCAGTTCAATTACTCATTACATTGTTGCCGTCGCTTCTTGGCCGGTCTTATATATACAAGACTACCGCATACCTAGTAGTCTCCCGACGCTTCATGAACGTTCTAGAAGCGCGTGACGTGTTACTAGCGTCACGTGACCTCCGCTGACGTAACAGCATTAATGACAAGTCTGTACATGCAACGGAAAAGCTGTTTCGAGTATATAACGAATATGGAACTTGTGAAAAAAACAACAAGAAAAACAACTGAAGAAACAAAAAAGATAGAAGTTCTTGAAGTTGCTAAGAAAAGAATAACGGTTATAGAGCTACAACTGAATAGCTCAAATGTTGTTATTTAGCTAAAACTTACATTCAAAAGTTTCATGAAACGCAAAAGAATTGAGGAAGAAATCAGAAATATATGTGGACCAAAAGCAACAGTTCTGACGATAAAAACATTTTTTGTCATATTATTTCAAATGATAAGGATTTAAGTACCATAATTGGCTGATATTACCTGAAAAAATATATATTGCACAATTTGGTAGATGATTTATGTGCAACCGCCTGAAGGATATCTTTCCTCATCTAAAAATGTTACTTAAAAAAAGTGACTTGTTTTCAATTAACATTAATGATCACAATTGATAATGTAAGTTATGTTAGGGGCCTGGTGGTTAGAGCATTCGACTCGCAATTTTTTTGGGTCGCAGGTTCAAATCCTGTCACTGAATATGACTACCCTTTCAGTCATAGGGGAGTCATGTAACTTGATGGGTAGCCCCCGCTATTCGTTGGTAAAAGATCTGGCTGTGGGTGGTGTTGACTAGCTGCCTTCCCTCTAGTATATCACTTCAAAATTAGGGACGGCAAGCGCAAATAGCCCTCGAGTAGCTTTACGCGAAATTCCACCCATAAACAAAGTTATATTACTGATAACAGATATATATATATTGCATCTTCTTCTTTACACATTAGCAATGACAGCTTCGAATGACATCTTGATTCCTCCTTTTACTTTATGTATAGTAGACTCATGAATATCAAAGTAGACTTGAATTTTGCTACATTCTTGAACACACTGGATGTCGTTCCTCACTATCACTAAGCAGTGTTTAGTATATAGGGATGGGCCGGGAAAAAATGACCACAACATATTATGTACTGCTCATGATAATCTCAAATCTCTCTTATAACAATGTAAGAGACTTTTATAAACACTTAACTTGGGTTTTCGAGGTTTTCAGAAGCTATTAAGGCCTTCAATAAATAACCAATAAATAAATCACTAAAGTATAGAAGTGGTGAGTAGCGTAACAGTCAAATGTTCTGCTGATTATTTTGATTCTGGGTCGGAAGGGCTAAGTCACTAATGCTTGAAGTTGTTGTGATGATTTATACATCAAAATGTTGCATTTTAACTTGGGGAGTGCAAAAACAGTATAGCGTTTCACTAACTTTCACATATGATATCAATATATGTAGTCATTCTACAATAGCAATGAATAATTTAATAATGATTTTGACAATAAATATTACCACTGAATTTTAAAAATAAAACAAATGTTCACTTACAAACTATCTTCAATTGATATTGTCTAAAAAAAGAGGGAAAAAGCTATAAAATAATTTGAAAAAATAAGGATGGTGTAGGGATGGCAATGCCAAAAAATACAGGAACAATGTAGGGATGAATACACAAAACCATACAAAAATCCCTACATAAGTAACCAAATCTTCCAGAGAATAAAATTTATCTACAACTAAATGTTGTGTACCTTGAGTTGCACGAATTCAGGTTTGAATAAAAGCATTTAAACTGAATAATGTTATAAAGTCTTACAGTGGCTTGTAAGATTGTAACATCAACTCAGTGGCTACTTAAGAAGGGATTTTTGTATGGTTTTGTGTACTCATCCCTATCTTTTTTCTGTACTTTTTGGCATTGTCATTCATCCCTACATCATCCTTATTTTTTCAAACATTTTTTTCTTACTTTCAAATGGCATCATGGCATAGAGACAAAAGAAACCTTCAAATGATGACAATGAATATTATAAGGTGAACTTAATAATAAAAATACTTTATTTAATTTAGACATTATAACATATTTGTAAGCTTGACTTGTTCTTTTAAGTTCTAGTACTACAGTTGTCCATCATAAACCTTTCTTGTGGCGACTTTATTACTAATCTATTAGTATTAGTCACTGTATTCATGTATCATTCGTTACATTTATTCACTTTTAGAAGGAGTTTTTCATGGTGCTATTACTTTCCATCTACAGTACTAATCATTATTGAAGCTAATGCATGATATTTGAACACATGCGAAGTTTACTTGTGTTTGTTTGCCAAACAGACCTTTCTGATAATTTCTGAGCAATGAATGGTTCTACTGATATGTGCATAAGCCAAATCAATGTTTTGATTTTAGTAACTGTAATAAAGATATAGTGAGAGGTGGTATAACAAATAATTGATAAGTTATAATAAATTGCAAGATGTTAATATAGTGTGTTATAATTTTGCAAATTTCTTTAAAAATACAGCTGATAACCGCATGTCAATCATGAATTACACTAACGTAACTTTCAACCCAAATCATGGATGACAAAGCAGATTTTATAATTAATGAATTTAATCATTCATTAAAGGAATATTGATACGTCTGTGAATACTGAAAAGATCGTATATAATTTTAAAATACAAACTATTATTTAAGTTCTAAATAATTTAAATGTTAAATAGAGAAGTGTCAAGTTGATCAGAAAAACAAATGGAAAGATGAAATATTTTAACAGGAAGGTTAAATGGTTTTAGTAACGTCGAATAATAATGGTTCATGTTTATTGATACTGGTATTATTTTCTTGACGTTAGTAAAAACTTGTTGAACTACACTGGTAATATTAACTCTCAGGTTATCTGACACCCTCTCTAATTTTTGATTTCTTGACCAGATGGAAGAGAGACAGCCAGAAGCGCCACTCACAATTTCTACTAAGGAATTAACTTTCACTTTTATACTTTCACCTGTAGCTTAAAGTGCGGTGGATAATATTTGGTATCGCACAGATTCGAACTCAGTATTCAAACCCCTCAGTGGCACAGCGGTATATCTGCGGATTTTCAAAGCTAGAATCCGGGTTTCGATACCCGTGGTGGGCAGCGCACAGATAGCCCATTGTGTAGCTTTGCGCTAAAAACATATGAACCCAACAAATAATTTAAAGCAAGTTTATTAAGGTATGATAAAACCTCTATAATCAAATCAGAATTCACTCATTAAGTTCTTGTAAAATAATTAATTATCCCGTTTTGATAATTATCATAAACAAAGAAAGAGAAGCTGATATTTATAGTCTGTGTATTTTTTTTTTATATACTTAGTCATTCGGTGGAACAGTGTTAAGCGTACCAACTTATTCCGCTAATATCCGGTGTTCAATTCCTAGTGGTGAATACAGCAGATAGCTCAATGTGGCTTTGCTCTAAAACAAACGTATTTTTCATGATTAATAAATTACTATGTAAATCACCCTTATTTGTTGTGTAAAATACTTATATTCAGAATATCATTTATAAAAAAGAAGAAATTGATGAAAATTGTTAACTCTATGCTACTCCTAAGTGATTTGATTTGATCTACTGCAAAAAATGCTGGGGAAAATTACATTTACAGAAAATTATTGTTGTAAGCTATATTTTTAACATTTTAATCTAGATGTTTGTTTGAGGAAGCTAATGATTATGGTGATGAGTAATGGTCTAGAAGGTTCTTCTAATTTGTAGAAATAAGGGTACATTTTAAATACGAGAATCAATGAAGTAACTGGTTAAAGAAACGTTATTGAATAAACAACGAGTGACTTAGTTCAGTGTTTACCAAATTGAGAGCCGCGCCCCGTGGGAGCCGTGAAACTTTTTCTGGGGGTTCGCCAAAAAATGGGCCGAAAACAAAGATGCTGAATTAATTTTAATTCTAAATAAACCATAAGCCTACAAAAATTATGTTTAATTAATTAAATGATGCAGTATGCCGAAAGGAGATGTTATTGTTTATACTACGGCACTGCTTCTCAATCACCATTCTAAAGTTATAGGTTGGGGGACCTCAAACTTTTTTATTCACATCAAGGGAGCCTCAGACTAAAAGAGTTTGGGAACTACTGACTTAATTCACTGTTAGAAGTGAGAGTTATCGCGTCTATTCAGTTAATCGATTGGTTAGCAAGAAAATTCTGCAAGTAAGTTAGGCGTGGGAACCATTAGTCTTGGAACTTCTTTTGCAACACTGTTTGTGAACTTAGGCCTACAAAGTGCAAGTGAACATAGCTACAAACGTTAAGAAGAAATAAACGAATTCGTTATCATTATGTAGACTGGACTTGAAATTACTTTTATCAATTAACGTAAAAACTAGCCTAATGATAACATACATTACTACATTATTTTTTATAAAAATCAAAAGAATTATTTAAAGACATATTAAAATGCTTAAGTTTTCTTCAATTCTTATTTTGAATATACATCAAATATATAGAATATACTTGGCTCTATTAAACTAAAATTGTGTAAGAGCATCTAACATTACAGTTAATATAAGTTGAAAGGGTTGCGTTTATATTAATGATTGTTCTTGAAATTTTTAACAGTTGGATTAACATAATGACAGTATATATATTTCATGTTACTTGCAAAAATAACTGAATTCGGGTCTAGAAATTATCATACAAAAGTGTTTTTGTAAAGATTTGAAAAATACTAAACTCTTATTTTGTTATATTATATAGATCCCATAGTTTTTAAACAAGATTGTCTTTTATGTCTTTGTAAAAACAAACTTATAAACAAGAGACTTTTTTCCACCACCGTATTAACTATTAGGCATAGACCAGACACCTCCTCTTTTACACCTGTTTCAATGTAACCTTTATTAGCCTGTTGAAAAAGGCAGACACATACATATCTTTTCTTATGCTAAAAGTACTCTTAGGTCTGCTCTCGTTGTCTAGCTTCAGTTGCCAGTATCCAGATACCATATTCAGAGTGTTGAACCAACAATAACTATTGAACACATCCAGACATTCATCTGTACATAGTAATGGAAAGACAACGAGAGTTACTCTTCTAAAATCAACACAGAACCTTGGCATACATACCTATTTTTTCTTACAACTGGAGATAACCAAACACTATCTAAAGGTTGTATGGCCCTGTTCTTCAACATTCACTGTATTTCATCACTGGTGACATTCCTAGCCCTCCAAGAAAGTTGGCATGCACTTGCTTTATTGGATGTGTGTCACTTATATCTAAGTGAGTCACCACTCTCTCACCCAATCCCCAATCTGGTCCCAACAATTCATTGGCATTTCAACCAATAAATTAGTGAGTTGCTTTTGCTGTATTAGGTTTAGATTGTTTCAATTCTAAACCAACGACCTATGATGTGTTGTTAGCCATATAATTGCTTTCATCAACAGTGTGACAAATGCAACCCTAGCATTGCTACTAGCGTCAGTTATATCTACTTCATTTACAACACCTAAAAACATTTCAGTGTGCAATGAGGTAGCTGATTGCCAATTATGAAACAACACCAGAATGTCATTCCTTATCAGGCAGATAATTATCCGAGCTAATGCTGCCTGCTTTCTGGATAACATTGGTTCGTCCATTGCACAGGGAAAGCTGGCATATGATTTCCACAGTGCATCCATCCTGAAGATGCCAATGCCAGATTTGAGGAGGATTGTGGTGTCTAAAGTATAACCACTACAGCTATCGCTGTAACATTTTCCCTCTCTAATCATCAGCTCAAAGTTAGTACTTCATACTGTGTCACGCTAGAAACTACTCTTGTCAAGATGTGAATGTCTCTCACATCTAAGCAGTGCCTCAGGGCTTCACCAGGAAGTTCCTTGACAAGATAATATACCATAATGTCCTCTTGATCTGATGTTGACATTGCAATGTAAATTTACTATGCAAGCAAATGCAGATCATCCATATACTTGGTAAGACCTTCGATTTTTGAGCATTAAATCTCACCTGATGAATAGCTCAATCGTTTACAGGGTTGAACAGATGGCAAAACTTGGATAACACTGTGTCTAAGTCTTATTGTTATGTCTTGTCAAAATACTCAATGGTATCCGAGGCTAGACCATCCAAGCTAAGGATAAGCCAATAGACTGCCTGGTCCTGAGTCCAATTATTCCAGGCAAGTGCTTTGAGCCATTTCAAGAAATGGTTAAGGTTTTTTAACTATTCCCTTAAACACTGGGGAGGATGGGGAGGATTTGCTTTACCTCACTCACTGGGACCTATCTTGGTGTGGGTTTTTAACCAATGCCTGGCTGAGATGCCATCAAATTTGCATGTGCAGGGTGATACATATTCTCCGGAACTTTCACACCCAGCTGAGTTATCAATCTCTGGTCCAAGGCAGCAGGGTGACAAGATGCTCATGATATCTCATTGTATAGCCATGGTCATCATTACAAGATATCTCTCAGCTCAGAGAGGCTCATTACTGTATCATGGTTCATGGTTTTTAACTGGTAGTGCCTATTTTCTCACATGCTAGGGAAACCATTCAGGTGGAGGTTGTCTGCCAGTAGTATTTCTAGTCCTTTTCAGCTAGTTGTAAATGGTCTGGACCAGAACAGTGGCTAGGGTATTCTGGCTGGTGACAGCCTGGAAGACCTATAAAGACCTTTCCAAATGGTCTTGTACTCACCAAACATCATTCCATCCCAGCAACCCTTAATCATCATTCCTTCAATTGTGCCAAGATAAATCTTTATGGGCAAGGTTTGATCTAATGGTCTGAGTGAATCAAACATTGACTAATCATTCTGAGCCTGCAGTTTAAAGATGATTGACGACAGGAATATTTGCATCATTGATAAGTCTTGCATCCAGGAGAGGACTTCCCTGGGACTCAACATTCTATTGTGCAATTGCTCCTTTCTCTATGATGACAAACATTTCCTCTTGTTTGAGACTATTTCTACCTTGAGAATGTGCCATTCTTTAAGTAAAAGCATTTCTTTAAACTCACTTATACTCAAGAGATCGAATAAAGGTCAGTACTACATTAGCAAAGTCTGAAACTCCACAATAAATCCTGTATCTATGGCACCAACATTTTTCCTTTCTACCTAGTCTGTGGTATTCTCAGGCAAAGATTATCTCCACACAAGTATTAGTTGGGTCCCCTTTAAAATATGATAATTGGTAAGGAAAATCATGAAGTAAATCTAGATTTTGACATATGACCGAGATTTAATCTAAGAGAATAAACAGACTGGACATGCGACATAAAGTGTCAAATAATCTTTAGTGTTAATTCAAAGCACAAAAATGGTATGCATATTTGAAGTAGACACTGGACTGTCGCTTCCTACCAGATTATTGAATGAATCAACATTTTTTGTCTTTAAAAGTGTCCTTATATCGTCTGACTCACTTGGAAAACCAAATACAAAAGTCTCAATGCAAGAGAAAACATTGGATTTACACATAAAAACTGATCGTTTTCATATAATATAGTGATGGCCATAACCTCTAGATATCATCTACTCGGACAGCAAAGGACACTGCTGTCACTGATGTGCTTTCACAATGTATGATATTGCAGCATCTATCCATGCATGGGTGAACAGGTATTATCTACTAGAGACCAACAAAGAAACACAGGCAACTAGAACTAAAACACTCAGTGGCTTTCTAGACTACATGTTTATGAGGAAACGTCACGGAATCAAACTATACGAAAACTTTGGAAAATTTCTATATTAAGATGAGAAAGTAGAAAATATATGGTATGCCTGCATACCACACAATTTCCCAGTTTTTATGACTAATTTTTTCTTTCTCAATTACAGTCAAGTTAAGTTTATTTTATCAAATTTATTTATTTATTTATTTGATGTTGAACGATCTATTTAATGCTAGATAGGCCATGCCATAATGATGAATGGAATAGCCACCAATAAATGAAATAGCCAACCCCAGCCTTAAATTATTGAAAGCAGAAGTGGATGTGTGTTTGTATTTGTTTTATAAGCTTATTGCTACTAGGTGGAATATTTCAAAGATGAACTGCAGCAGAGCCAGTGCCTGAGTTAACAATATATTTCATGTGATATGTGACCTAGATTCAGCTTTATTTACAAAAGGTTGAGGGCACCAGGTCACAGCCCTTAGAGATGAGTGTTTACACTATATTTAAGTCTTTATTGCTGTTTCGCTTACAAATAATGGCCATATAGATCAAGTATGGGAGAAATAACAATTGATGTAGCTAAGAATGCTACAACTGCAAAATAATCTAAGGACATAGTAGGCCCACTGTAGTTTACAGCTGTACATGTGTCTGTCTGCCTTACCTATCAACACTGCATAAAAAAGTGTGATCGATCTCAGTAAAGTTTATTATTTCAACAGTTCTCTGTGTAGCTAACAGATAAGTAATGTAAAATAAGTTTTCATTCTCATACTTAACTGTATTGTCATTGAAAACTAAAAACAGTCATTGATGGCCTACTAACCCAGGAGGTATAATTTCATAATTAATATCTCCATAACTAATGTGATTTGGTTCTTTAAAATAATAGTTCTAATGCTTCCTATTCATCATTAAAAATCACAATTTTGATTTTAGGTCAGATCCTACCCTTTATATGTCTATTACTCTAACACTGATGATAAATATAAAATGCAAGTCAACAAAACAGAATCTGGCTTTTGACTAGTATTGTACGTCTTGATGTAGTATTAAAGTAAATATTTGAAATTTAATATAATGTAGAATGGAATATATAAAATAGTTTATGGCTTGATAACAAAATGTAAGAATGGGCTTGAGTATGGTAAAGTTAAATTATAATCACTAAGTATTGATTTGCCTTAAAACTGAACCAGAAGGAACTGTTGTTATTTTACTATTTTTAGTATGCATTACTTGATTGCAGTAATCTTAAGGATAAATACGGTTATCATTCAAAATGTTGTAGTAACAACTAAATGGCGTAAGTTAAACTCGCCAAAAATTTACATAAATAATACATGCTGAACAAAAGTATCTACAGAAAAATATCGGTGATTATTACACAGATACTTTATTATATTGGCGATCACCGTAGATACCACAGCAACAAAGCAATGTTTTTTGTTGTTTTTTTAATTTCGTGCAAAGCTACACGAGGGGTATCTGCGCTAGCCGTCCCTAATTTAGCACTGTCAGACTAGAGGGAAGGCAGCTAGTCAACACCACCCACCGCCAACTCTTGGGCTACTCTTTTACCAACGAATAATGGGAATGACCGTAACATTATAACGCCCCCCACGGCTGAAAGGGCGAGCATGTTTGGTGGGACGGGGATTCGAATCCGCGACCCGCAGATTGCGAGTCGAGCTCCCTAACCACCTGGCCATGGCGGGCCACAAGGCAATGTAAAATTACAAATAGCCAAATTAAACTACAATTTTAGTATCCTGAATAGTACTTTACATTACCAAGAAGACGTGGTACATAAATGTTTTCATTACTATTTATTATATGCCAATATATGGTTTCAGAACAAAATGTAAAAACCACCGACTTACCATACATTTTACCTTCATCTGACAAAATAATTTTTCTCCGACCACATGGCGGATAGATTGCAAGGGCTTCTTGAAAACTTTGTTCAATATCTGGACTCCAAACCCCATCACCCTCACAATTTGCCAGATCAACTTTGGAAGAACTGTCTTTACTGTTACTGTCATCTGATCCGGTAACGTCAGGTGGAGGAGGTGCTGGAGTAGCAGTAGGGGGCGCTGTGTTTGGCACTTGAGCACCACCCCTAGAAGGTGTTGTTGTGGGCCCAGCAGGGGGCGGACCAGGGTTCCACTGAGAAGAAATTTTGGCGGCTGGTAAGTGAACCCCACACACTGTATGGAAAGCCAGATAAATATTCATAATCAAGACCTGTAAACACTAAATTTACACTTGCGAGATATAAAATGAAACTACAAAATATATACTAACTTACACTTTTTGAAACGGAAACCGATTAGAACTGCAAGCTATAAAATAGATATACACAAAGGGAAATATCCATATTAATAAAAAGAATGAAACTAAATCTATTAAAGAATAAATAACATTATGGGAAAAATACCGAAAATCTAAAACAACTTAGTTGCAGGAGTTGGATTCAAAGTGAAAATGGCTATGGCTAGTTGCTTAGAATCTGAGAACATTTGTAGTTCTTGCTACTGTAACAAGTAGAAGAATACGACTAGCTATGTTGAGATGCTTGAAGAGCGTGCTTAGCAATGAGACAGAACACTAATAAGAATAAAACAAAAATCTAGAGAAGTTTTTATAAAATACAAAACAAAATGTAACAAAACAGCACAACATTATCAATAATCTTGAAAAACACTGGACAATAAAATGTTACGATCAAAGGTTCAAAAAAGAAGATACCGTAAAATATAATGGTCATATACAGCACAAAAACTTTTGGTATGAATCGCTTAGCCAGTGCCATGAAATTTCAGTTAGTGGGTCTTACAATTATTATACCATATTATCAAAGCAACGTTTATAGGGGTCATGTTGTTTATCTACTGTTTCCTGTAATTGAAAGCATCACAAGGACTTACCTAACAACACTATTTAGGGTTACAACTATTTCTGGCACCAAAAGTTTCACAGTATTTTCTAGCATATAGAAACTACAATAGCTTTTGATGACAAAAATACCGGGAGAAGCATGTGGTATTTAGACTGGGGTTATTGATGACAAAAGTTCCGAGAGAAGCATGTGGTATTTAGACTGGGGTTATTGATGACAAAAGTTCCGAGAGAAGCATGTGGTATTTAGACTTGGGTTATTGATGACAAAAATACCGAGAGAAGCATGTGGTATTTAGACTGGGGTTATTGATGACAAAATACCGAGAGAAGCATGTGGTATTTAGACCGGGGTTATTGATGAGAAAAGTTCCGAGAGAAGCATGTGGTATTTAGACTTGGGTTATTTCTCAAATGAATGAATGGAAAGATGATCAGTGAGCTAGTAATCTTATTGTTTAACTTAAAAGTCTGGTCATAGCATCACTGACAAGTGTTCCAAAAAACGATTAAGAGAGCACTTGAAAAAGAAAGGAAAAGATAAACACTATTAATTTGCTAAAGAAGTGAATTTCTTGCTCAGTTTTCTTTTAAGAAATGCCTTTGAGAGAACATAGATTTAATGAAACGGGAAATAATTCAAGATAATGACATCCACGTCTAACTACTTTAACATAAGATGTTAGAACTGAGAAAAATTATAAATATTGCTTATTGGAGGCCAAAAAACCAGTTCAGGTATCAATGTCTAAATAGAAACTATGGAAGTTTATTAGGGAAATTTATCCAACGCTGGATATTTTACAAAAGACATCAAACTTTATCATCATATACCAGAAGATGCCAGTTACGTCAAAGATAATAAAGTGGACATTTTCGCTGTTGTAATGAACAACTGTGACTAAAAAACACAGCTCTCCTTAAAAAATAGGTTTGAATGATAAGTAAATGGACTACGAGTCAATAGTCACACTTAAGAATGAATGTTTTAAATTTTAAGTAAAACAAGTGTAAATTTGGTTTATGAAACACCAATTCTAAACTAATGTTATACTGTATGTTTATGCCTCTCAATTCGATTGATCTTGACCTTTGACCCTTAACTTGCGAAAGGTAATCAGATCTAGAACTTTGTATGTATTACCTACTATATAAATTTGGCCAACATCCATTTATTCTGCATTGAAATACTGTGTTCCCAAGATTGGGGAAGATTTTCTATGTACCAGGGACTTTCGAAAGATAATCACATGTAGGATTTGTATGCATTACCGATTATATAAATTTAGTCAAAATACAGCCATCCAACATTAAGATATCCTGTCCACAAGGTCGGGACTGACGGACGGACAAGGGCATTATAAAATAGGAGTCAGTCTGGAATAAAACTTCATTTTCAACTTAAATATTAAATTATATGGCCTTCAATACAAATTCAAGAGACCTGAATAAAGAATACAACACTGGACATAAAATCAAGTGGATTAAATGTGAAGCAGAAACACTGTTAGTAGACAGTAAACTTTCTACATTAATCAATCAAAGATGAATTAATTACAGTTAACCCTTCGTTTGCGGCTTCTGTAAATCTGCCTCCCACCCCATGTGCAAGTATTCGCATATTTTTGCGGCGGGCCATTCAAAATGTTGCGCGCAAAATACTTGCATCATACGATGTCAACTGCAGTCGCCTACGCTAACATCATATGATATCAACCGCAGTTGTAAGGTTAAACTAAGTTAAACTCAGACACAAGATTATGCTTGATAGCTATCAGGTAAAGAAGGTCACAAAAATTTTGCAGTTGGTACTTTGAATATCACCATAATCAAAAGCACTCAATCATCTAAATAATCTCCCAATAGCTCGGTATGATTAGTGATCAAAAACATTGGAAAGAGATGCAAAATATCCTATGGTTTGGATGGCTCTGATATGTGGAAAAGTAGTGCCAAATTCGTGACCCGTGTTTTAAAGTAATAGGACGAGAAAAACAATACAAAAACAAGTATACTATTGAAGCAGAGTTTGATTAAGTCAAAGTCAAATCAATTCCACGCCTACACTGGACGATGTGTCACTCCACTGCAGGTTAACCTACACCTACCTTCTAGTACCCATTATACAACTAGATAGACTTAAAGACATGAGGGCATGTCGCGAACAAGTTTAGAACTTGCAACCTTACGTCTACAAGTCCAAAGCACTAGCTAGTGGGTCGTGTTGCCCACAAAACTTTATTAAGTAGCTGTTAATATCTCAGATCCAATTCATCTCATTGGCTAGTCCTCTAATACAGTCGAATGATGGAAACAAATACGCCAAAATAATGTTAGACTATTTTACTACGAGGCCTGAAGTATACGGAATAAAACCGAAAAACTGAATATGTGAGATTGTATCTATATAAATATAATAGTACTCACGGTCTGTTGTCTGTTGTATGTCTATGTAACTACTTCGCAGGGTGTGGATGGATTTTCACCAAAATTGGTATGGGGGTTCATTAGGTCCATGCGGGATTACACACAATTTTTCAGCTTTGAATTTTGCGTTTTGTGGTTTTTATGGACATTTTTTAACACTATTTCGCCCCCTGTGTATGGACCTTTACCAAATTTGGTATGGAGGCTCATTGCGTCCACGGGGAAATGCATACAAATTTTCAGTTTTACATTTTGCGTTTTGCGGTATTCACGGGCGTTTTTTACCACTACTTCGTCCTCTGTTGATGGATCTTCACCAAATTTGGCATGAAGGTTTGTTGGGTCCATGTGGAGTTTCACATTTTGTTTTCATAGGCGTTTTTTACAATTACATATAAGGGAAGCAACTTTTCATGTCCTAAGATAACCTTTCATAAATCATGAATTTTCGTAACTTCCGTCAAGTGGACGGGTACTCCAGCTAATTATGAATAGAGTAACAAGAAAACTACATTTTAATCAATAGTAGAACATTGCCTCTTTTTCTGAAATGCATGAAATGTTAGTAATAAGAAACTACAACTCTAGATAATGAACTACAGAAATTGAACCTGATAAGCTATAAACGAAACACCAAAGTATCTTATGTTGATCTAGAACTGTAGGCGTTGGTGTACATCTTCTATGGTTGCCCTGAAAAAGATAAGTCAGCACAGATAACATCATTTATATGAGGTAATGCATTGTACCTGCCTATGCTTTTTTATGTCAATAAAGTGGTGAAAAGATAGAACGCTGAAAAGTTCGAGTTTTATAAAAGGTGTATAATGATTGACAAATTCGAGTTGACCGAAGGAATGCTCATACGCCATGATAAAATTTATCAACGACACAATGTAACATATTACACAGAGCTGGAACAAAGACCAAAAGTTGTTTGTTGTAATCAGCTATGGAGATACCCGGATGAGAAGGAAATATGTTATTGTTGTTGTTATTTGTAATTAAGCACAAAGCTACACAATGGGCTATCTGTGCTCTGCCCACCATGGGTATCGAAACCCGGATTCTAGCGTTGTAAATCCGCAGACATACCGCTGTGCCACTGGGGGGCGGAAATCTGTTGAATGTCAAAGAAGAAAAATGCAACTAGTGAAGAAAGATGTGGTTTTCGTAAGATCCCAGCATGCTGTGTCAAAAGCAAGTTCTTTGGGGATTCAGCTTAAAGGAAAATTGAACTAAAACACTGTACGCAGAAGACCTTTCTAGGGATTAGGATGGTGATGTAATCCATGATAAAAAATACTTCATCAAACACTCCAACACACGTTCCATCGTAAATGATCTATGCATGAGAAAAGTTCCTATTTTAGTTTTGAATCCTGGAAAAGTTAAATGTGAATCTTGTGATGTCTGTTCAAATGGCTTCATAATTTAGGGAGAACTCAACATTATGTCATTTGGATTCACTGTGTTAATTTCAAACTCATCCTGTTGCACAATAGAATGTTTATTGATAGTTTATAACTTGTGATAAATAGTTGCAAGTCTAATTACTTTGCATGGTTAAATGCTGTAATTACTTTGATTGATTAGGCCTAAATTCAGGAGTACTTTTTAAAGGAGTTAGATACAAAAGTAAGCGTGTACGTTAGTATAGTGATGCCACAAAACACTGGTCACTTTTGGGAAGGGTATGTGACAGCCTTTTCAGACACACAATATACAACCAACATTTGTAGTCTGCTGTTTCATGAATTCGAATATTACATTTTTATTTAATTCTCTTTCGAACGAATTATCCCAATATACAAGAACTCGAACATTCTAAAGATAGGCTATATTTTCTTTAGTTAAATTCTTTCATATTAAATATATTCGAGTGTATCCACATATAAGGGCCGGTCTTAGGTAGGCGTGAGATTATGCAAATTTAATAAAGCAGGGCTGAAATCATGCACGATTTTATGATCATGATAACATGCCAACTCTTCGCTCCCTATATGAATGTGGTAAAGTAAACTATAAATAAAAAGTATTAATATATAATAACTCATAGTATATAAAGCTTCATGATTTAATTTAATATATTTTTCAAGGGCTTAAGAGAAAACCGACTACATGTTTTTTAAGTGTTTTTTCTGACTCAAATCAGTGGAGCTGTTTCACATGTAATGATGTATTTTTAAAGTTACAGACGGGTAACCATTTTAAGCATTTTTTCCCCTCACAATTACTGAAGGATCACAAAGAAAATTTTAAATCAGTGCTACGTCAGAGGTGGCAATTTATTATGCATCAGTTCTCTATCAATAGACACACATTGCTACTGTCTTGAGTTTGACTAATATCGTATTACACTTAATTATTTATACAATATCAAAAGTATGATCAGTAGTACAAAATAACTAAAAAAGACCAAGGTCCAAACATGAAAAATTAAAATATAAATTGGAAAATTCCTTGTTAAATCGCGGGTCCCGATCGTATCAGCATATGGCTACCGCTTGCATGTAACTAAACGCTTGTTTATTTCAAAATTTCGCGTATAGCTTTATAAGGGTTAATTGTGAATAGCTTTTTGGTTTTCTTTTTCTTTTGATTACTTCGTTGACAGTCAAGCTAGTAAGACGTGTAATTAGCCATGTCCTTCTTAAAACCTGCCAAGTCTCCCACGGCGTTTTCACCGGTAATCTTCACCGGCTTATCCTCCTACTTTTCGCCGCGTCAAATCATCGCCTTTATCGATGAGTTTAAACACGGGGTGTCATTTGGCCTCACTAAAACCTGGATCCTACAGCCCTTATCCACAGCCGACTTCAACTATTTATGAAGCCCATGGAATTCTGTTCCACTAGTTACATGCACTACTCTTCGAAGCTCTAATAATCTCTTCTCCGTGTTCCAAACGAGTTTACCCAAAAATTACTCCAAAAGAAATCCAACATCCAAAATATAAAACCAATCTCCACGCCGTCCACAGGATTCGTTCAAGAACCATATTATCACCGACCCATTTCATTAAAATTGTCACGACATCGAAAGACATTGTCGACCATATTCTCACCAATGGTGTCTCTTACCACCAATTTAACTTCAAAGCAGAAAAACCCCATCAAAAATGGCCTCCTCGCCCCACCCTGCCTCTTTCCGCTTTCACCACCAGATACCAGCCATACAAATCACCCATGGTAGATCCACAGCTTCCAACTAGCAAGCCGACCCAAATTTTCAAGTAAATCATAACAACAGGATCAGACCACACAAACTGAAACCCCAGAATCGGAAGAATCGTCGACCATGACCATAGCCTCCACTTCTGCTACCCAGACTGTTCAGAATAAGCCCTACAGGAGGAGAAAAGGCACCCTGGCCCTTCCACCCTTTCCAAGATGATCAACAGTTTATACACAGATACCTTCCAACGAAATCGACCCTCCACGCCTAATTTTTCTAACACCTCACAACCCAACGACTGCTTCCTTCTCGACACGTATACTCCATCACATCCCATCAGGACCTACGAGTCTCCACCCTGGCTTCACAAACATATCGAGGACACACAAACCAGTCGCTCCTTTTCCCGTCGTCCTTCCTCCAGCGTTGACGACGAACCCAATCCTGCCATACATCCAAGACCTCCCATCAGCCAATCTCACCCATTTAGTTGTATCCTTACCAAAAACAAAAAATACACACGCGCGCGCGCGCACACACACACACACACACATATATATAAATATACATATCATCGCCTCCCTGAAGGACCGCAAGTCCAACAAAGTCCGTTTAATGTGTAATATTCTCTCTAGACGCCTTTCAACCTTCTTCCGGCTCAATATGTCTGTAAGTTAACACCTTTCACTCTCTGCTCCAGCCAAGAACCACTAAGTATAGCTGCACTTCACTTACACGTGCGGGGTGAAAAGATCAGAGGTTTCTGAGCGCCCTCGGTTGTCCCCCGAGGTTTCCTAAACGATTCGAAAAACTGCTAAGGTAAAAGCAAAGCCAATTTCAATTTTGAATTGATTGATCAGAGGAAATGTAGCTACTAAGCAGCACCCACCGCAAACTCTTGGCCTTCTCTTGTCTGATCGGTTAATGGGATTTAACTGTCATTTCATTGTGGAACGTGTTTTTGCGGCAATGGGTTGCAAACTGTGAGTCTTCAGCTTCAAAATCAGGGATATATCCTTTTGGGCCATGCCCGGCCCGAAACTATAAGTGGGAATCATTTTCAGAATTAAAATATACATGGAAAAGTAAATGGCACGAAGCCATTTTAGGTGACATGAAAGAAAATGAGTCACAATATCTATCTTTATCTCTGTCAGTCTACAACTTGGATACAGCGCTTCTTTCAACGTTTTTTCCGCCTTTCTTCTAATATGTTTAGTAACAAATGCTATTAAGTTATCGTTTAATGAGGTTTACATGAACCTTTGGAAAGGTCATATCGATTGTACAAAAAGTTTATAGAAATATTTCCACACAGTTACTGAACTGTTCGGTTTCATCTCTACAATTAAACTTAATTTTTGTTTTTCTTTACAAAGGTACATTTAGTAGCTATTTCTTTCATATTAGCTAGATGTCTAGCTAATATGAAAGAAATAAGCGAAAATAAAGAATAACTCTTTTGAATGAAGATTCTTGAGATGTTAGAAGAAGTGCGCATGATCAAGAGACCACAGGGAAACCTAGTGCGGTTCAGGAAAAGTATAAACAAACAGCGGAGTGAAGAGTTATTACAACTTCTGCCAAGATCCTGGTGCTGACGCAAGCTGCTAGCTTAGTTAAAAGCTATAGACGTTATTGGTTTTCTATGGCAATAGCAGGTATTTCTCAAAATTAAACTCGGCTTTTAATCTTACTTCCATGACAGGAATAACTGAAAACTATAGAAATAGTTTAAACACGAATAATTTTGAAAATATTATAAGTACTAAGAGTAAAATCAGAGATCTCAGTTAAAAAACGAAAAAACAATAACATCAATTTCATTTCCGTAACAAATATTCATGTTCTTACAAAATAAAAATGAAAATGACACATTTAACTTCTGAAATGTCACACATTTCATGCTTAGTAAATTTATATGCGTAACATTTCTCTTGGAAAAATAAATAATCTCTGTAATTTAGCTCACAAATTTCTAACTACGATACAAAGGACCAACGAAATTCATATAGTATTATCCAAGGGGGTTCAATGTCAATTAATATAGCAAGTCACAATAACACCATACACCATTGTTATAGGAAGTAGTGTAAGGTGTATCAATGTCAACATTATACTTTAACAAGAGCACTGCAATAACACCTTACACCATTGTTATAGGAAGTAGTGTAAGGTGCATCAATGTCAAGATTATACTTTAATAAGTTCACTGCAATTTCGGAATTTTCTTTAAAATGTAATTAACAATAATTATGAAGTACGTTTTAATGTGCTATAGTATTTAAAATTTAATTTTCTGCTGAAACAAAATGCAAGTCGAACTCTTTAGCTTCTACTACTAGTACAAAAATATTGTACAGGGTTGTCCTTAATATTGCACCCAATGTCATGTAAGTTATGAATATGAAATGAGTAATGAATTACCACGTTTTACGCTAATTGTTCCTCATTCTTGAACTAATAGAGTGAAGGCTGTTAATCAACAGCACCCACAACCAACACTCGGGCAATTATAATCGAGTATTGAGAAATGACCTTCGCTCTTAAAACATACTCACGCCCGGCCTGCTTCAGTAAAGGATGAGACATCTTGGCCTTAGGTCTTTTCACTTGAACGATGTCTCGTGCGTATATACTGAATGGACAGGTCAAAAATATCTAAGGTTCAACCGTCCCTAATCTTTAACTACTGACCAGACGCGATTACTACTCTTACGCGACTACTCTTAACCGAATAGCAGAACTGACTGTCATAGTTATAACTCCCCCATAGCTGAAAGTGCAAGCATGTTAAGCGTCGTGAACCTTGAACCTTGTGATAGGCAGCCCACTTGGCTATGCCTGAACCAAAGTATGATATAATTAGTTATTTCATTGTTCCCTGTAAAATATGAACATCACGACTGTCAATACATAAATAAATCTAGGACATGTTTTCAGTCATTAATATTTTCATTGTTTATTTCGTAATGAAAGAAAAGATTACATTATGTAGAATACGTATTCATGAAGACTGAAGAACCCGAAAATGAAGATACGACGTTTTACAAGCTTCTACAAATCATTCTAATTAACTTTTAGTTTGAATATTTGCATTCCTGTACGAAAATTTAACTCACTATCAATAAACAGGAAATTTCCAAACAAGACCAATACTATTCAGTACGATTATCATGACTAGTTATCTCAATCGACGACTCAAGCTTTCTGAAACCATAAAGATTCAACGAGAAGTAAATAATAAGTACCATAGTTTATTGAGAATATATGTATACATATATATATATATATATACTACACCAATAAATTATAGTCTGAAAAATTACAATTAAATATTAAACAACAAAACGATATGACGTCACGTATATGCCAGTCTTACGCATTTTATTACTAAAATGCTCAGCTATTTCTGTGCATTTTGCAAATGCTCTCCCTTCTGGAAAGACAGTACATCTATTTCATTTTCATATTTAATAATTTGCTGCATTGGTTGTTTTCGTATATTTGTGTCGCACTGATATCTGTTGATGGCGGGCGACCGTTTATGATAAAAGTACAGACTGATAGGTTTGTCAAGTTTTCGAAAACCAGACAAATCTTGAAACAAGTGTCGTTCATTTTTATATATCTAGGTTTCTTGTGTGAGAGTACAGAACACCGAAATGTACACTAGACAGTCTTGACAAGGTTGTGGAAGGTAAACTACGCCTTGAAATGACCGCTATATATCATGATTCACTAGCCCATTTGTTGTAGATTCAATAACTGGGTGATTATTTATGACCAAACAACTAAAAACAAATTTCATGACTTCGAACTAAGGTCGAAGACATCTTCATTTTGTCTGGATGTTCGTAGAGATCACGAAATTTAGCAGCAACATCATTGAGCACTTGTCCTTTTCACAAACGAATGAAGCTTTCATTTCTCCGCAAATGATTGATGGTCAGTGCGACACCATTGAAAATGGTAGTTTCTGTGGCAATTTAATTACAATGTGGGGATACATCCAGGGCCGGATTAAGGTTTAGTAGGACCCTAGGCCCACGTAATATTTGGAAATAATTATAACAAAACAAATTATGATAACAGTAACTCACTCTTGTCTCCATTCTGCTAGTTTTACTAACCATAATTTTTTACTTGGGTGGCCTGGGCCGTAGGCTTGGGCCTATGTGTTAATCCAGTACTGGATGCATTAGTAAGAATGGGAGCTTCCAAGAAAAGATTTACTTGTGCCATATATTAATGTGGTACGGAACCCAGTTGCACGATCATTCATGAGTGCAAGGTAGTGACCAGTGTAATATCCTAGACCTTGATGGACTACAGACCACTAATGTTTTGGATTGGCTACCAAAACGTCCTGGTCCAAGCTTCATAGAACACATCTGGTTCCTCTACGGACGCTATGTACTTCAACAACTAAAATTACTAATGACGTCAGAGAGCTTGGCGTTGCGCTGACAGAGAAATAGGATAGAACCTCTTATAACGTCATTTGTGACTCATCAAATGTGTCCCAAAGAGGCGGAAACTGTTACTACTGCCAGTGCGGAAATCTTAAGTATTTTTCTTCTTTGCCAAACATGACTGTTTTAGATAAATTTAGTCAGCCAGACTAAAATGCTGACCACATTGAGAGTCTGTTCTTCTGACTAAGAGAGCTATATTGTCAATGAAAATGAATCAATAAGTGTATTTAAGGTGTAGTGAATAAACGGTGTTCACACGATACACTAACATTTCAGTTCTATTTCTAATTTGGTTTAATAAAAAATTAAGTTGTACACTCTTGCCCGTCAATATTTTGCCGCAATCTATATACACGTTTTTGCGTGAAACTGGTGCATAGTATCAAAACCGGTTCCAGGTAATTGTGTGACTGCAGATAGTAACAATTACCTCGTTTTTGTGTGTCGCAGGTGTCTTAATTCCTTTTATAAAGGCGCAGTTTCTATCCTTTGAAGTTATGTAAAGTGTTTATCTACTTATTCAGCTTTGTTTTCAGGTTTCTTATATAGTGAAGAAAACGCATATTGTACAACTAATTTTAATGGCTTTTTAAAAATAAAATATATGCAAATATAAAGTTGTTTGTTGAATTTCGTGCAACGCTAATCGAGGACCATTTTCTCTGATTTTGAAGTGATAAACTAGAGGGAAAACTGCTAGTCAACACCACTCACTGTCCACTAGTAGGCTACTGTAATCGAAAAGCAGTATTTGGCTATCGCTCTTAAAATGTGCGATAATGGCAATAACGGGGTATGAACCAAACCTCGGATCCACAATCCGACACGTTAACCACCTATCAACTTATCCAATCACTATCACTATCAGAACATCTTGACCATAACACTGATTCACACTGATAGAATAATTATGTTTAAATATCGAATGCATACATCACATAACACATTTCCCAAGAACTACATCTACAGTTTCATTTAACTTGCGTTGCAGTTTAACAAACAAATCTTCAGAATATCGCGTTGTAAACAAAGCATAATTCCAATAGCTTGTGTGAAAATACTACATACCTTAGATAATTACGACATATTACTTAATCGGCTACCGTACAAATCCGAACAAAGGAATCTTACTATGTATATATATATATATATTTAGCAACTAAAACACCTAAAGCTTGGCCTTGCATAACTTAGTTACTTCTAAATTCTACTGCGTGAAAACAGGAATCAATGACTCACTTCAAATCTTGATCAACAAAGAATAGGTTAATTACGTAATTGTTTTATACAGCACTAATCTTTAAATACATAAAACGGTTAAACTTAAAATCCCCATTGAGTTTGTTAGAGTGTTTGTTTTATTTTTTAATTGGAAACAGGTTGGTTACAAATTATTTTAATAGCAAAACATTATTTTTCAATCAGTCTCTATCAAGGTTTTAAATAAGTTATTCCAACAAATTTTAATTATAAGAAGAAAATCATTTTTGCAATTCTTGTAGAAATTTATAGTAGGAAAAAGATTATTTTGTTTTCTGGATATTACTAGCAATTACTTGTAAACATTTCACGCAACTTGTTCAACCAGTACGGTGAGACTTGTGACACCTCCCTATAAAAGTATTTGACAAACTTAGAAGAAGAGAATTAAATAGATTCTATTTAGGTGTCTTTAAAATACTGTGAGTGAAGATGAAAGCACTGGAGAGTTGAACTGAAGTTATGGCAGATGTAATGTAGTTGATATATCATAATATCTTCTTCTTCACTTCCACTCACAAGTTCTTAGAACTGTATTTGAATAGAAATGAGCAAGATCGAAAATATGACCAACTTTATTCGCTTTGACGCCCGAACAATTACAAGCAAGGAAGAGTGTGAAGTTATCCAGAAATTGCAGCTTTCAGGAATCCCAAGAGCACTATGGTTTGGTACAGTGGTAAAAAAACAAACAAAAAATACAACAATAAATTATTTGTATTTCATTCTTTTTTCAATGCACTTAACATTTTAAAGAAACATTTAAGTAAATTACGTAATTAGTATGATAACAGGTTGAAATTCAAGAACACAAATGAATAAAAAATCATTCCTTGAAGAAATATACCGATAACCCGAATTTATCTTGTTTTTAGGGTGTTTTGGTCAATATATGCATAATAAATCAGCAAAAATATATTTATGATAAAGGATTTTATTCAAAAAAAATATCGACGAAATTCATTTAAAACTAATTTGACGAACTTTCTGTAGACTATACTTATCATAAGTGTGTTTTGCTACAGCGCCCACTAGTGAGTAATCTATGTTAGGTTTTTCTGATACTTTTGTTTTTTAGTTATGCTACGATTTCATGAAGAATTTAGAACACAAAACTTTCTTATTTAATATTTCGTTTGAAAATTCTGCTTGCTTATATTCGACTCGTGAAAACACTTATTATCACGTTTTAAGGAATCTATCAATTGAGGCTTTTTTTTATCCCAGAATAAGGTGTAACTACTAAAAACAACTCTGAGCAAAAAATATCTACATTGTTCACTTTTCTAGTGAGATCACGAGTGAGAAAAATATAATTAGCTATAATGATCCAAAAGTTGTACATCTCCAGATGCTTTCGACTTTCTTCGATGTTTTGATTGTTCCAGTTCGTTGATACACCTTTTTTTACTTAAGTAAGTCTCATAAAACCCCAATAAGTAGCCTCTGCTTCTGTTTCCACACTTGTTAGCCAAGCTTCTAGCTAATGTCCCAACAATAGCGTGATTTGAATACAATGAACGCAGATTCTCGTCTGCCCAGTTTTTCTAGGATATGTCGTTACTGGACAAATAACTGACACTGATAAAACCACCCATAATGATGTTTCTTTAACTGACTACAGAATGACCGATCGAAGGTAGATGATACATTTCTACCTTATCTGCAGCAAATTAATTATTGACTAATTAAAACATTTGCCTTGTCACCAACATACCCAAATGTAACTTAAAGGCAAACCTTCAACTTCAGTAATATAAGCATCATCTTCTGATTGTCTCATACTTGTTGCTATCAATGGTTTGCCAACAAAAGATAATTTCATAACAATTTAGTAAAATGGCACACAGATTTTGTTTGTTAATAACAACTGAATAAGGATTCTGAACCGTACGATCCCTCCAATTTTATCATAATCTTCAAATGTATCATTTCTTAAGTAGATACATTTATAAATACAGCAAAAGCCAATGAACCGAGTTACAAAAGTTGCATATTTAAACAGCTAAATTTACACATCGCATTAACACCTTATAAAATATCTTTATTCAGTTGCTAATTCTATTTAAAAGCTGTAACACTGTAACAGAAAAGAAAAATGTTATCTTGTCAAGATTACTTTACATTACACAACAGTAAAGCTGGATAGTTACCTATATTTGCATTCACATTCACATTATTAAATTGAAGTTTTAACATGAACAATAGTGACGAAAACTTACTGGCGGAAAAACACAGTAATATTTGGTTATATCAGCTACTGTTTAATTCTGTTCTACTGTGCACTTGACATGTTAGACGGGAATAGTTGGCTTATCAATCAAAACACTAGAGTGATGTTGCTTACTAACCAAACATAATCACAATGAACAGTCAACAAATATTAGAATTACGAACAATACAGTATCTTTTAAAGTAGTAAGCAGCCACTTATAAAATAATAGCGATATTTTACTGAACAAAGTGTAAGACAAACCAAAGACGGAAAAGCAGTAAACAAAAACGTTCCAGAGAAGAAGACCTTGAGTTCTTCTCTGTAGAAATGTTGTTTTATTTAGGTACGACAAAGAAGCAAATGGAAAATTCGCTCACACAATTAAACTTTGAAGTACGATACTTGTTTTTAGTTCAACTTCAGTCTTTCTCAAAAAATAATGTAAATGTATTTTAAAATAAAAGTGTATTTAACTAAATATGGCAGTGATATTTAGCTTTTCTTTCATAATTATACGTATTTCTTTCCATTACGTTTTATATTTCACTTAAACATATACTTTATATTAAAAAATATTGCATTAAGTAATTAAACTGTAGCTGATTTGCGTGCGGTTGGGTTTAACAGAACGTTCAAAACAAAATAGAAAATTTTTAATTATCTAAGATCTGTCTGATCAGAGTGGTAACCATAAACCGTCTCGACGTTTAATGACAGGAAAGTCTAGTAACTGTTGTTTTCTTCTTCTACGTTCCGCACTGTAAACATCTCGTTTCGCTTTTGGCTAAAGGCGGTTCTTGATTGCAGACATGAGAGGTAAAAACATTACACCTGACACAAGTTATGGTCACGTGACAAAAATATCGTCCTTCTTCAGATGAGGTTAACCAACTTAGAAATGAATGCTCAAGCGTTGGAAGCACGTAAACTTTGGGTTTTGCTTATATAAGTCCAATAAAGCCAGATATTTCTATCGAAAACTTGAAATTACAACCGTGTGTATAAGTGTAACAGTCCATAGAAGCTACCTACAGAAACACAGTTTAAAAATAGGTAACTAGTTCTATACACGATGAGGAGTTGTGACGTAAAAAGGAAATTTATAATGTTGTCATAAACAATATGCTTTAGAGGGTGTGCGTCGAAACGAGATGTCTAAAGAATCAGAGAACAACGAAACAAACTACAGCTACATCTAATGATGCTCAAACAAACTATTTCAGTCTCACATTGTTAGTAACAATTAAATTATGAACAAACACTAGATCAAAGTGGTAACAAATCTTATACCCAGTGATCAAGATGTGTGGATTTAGACATCAGTACAGCTGGACCGATAACACATAAGTCTTTAGCTGTATAATTAATTTAATGGAAAAAAAAACATTATGAAACTGTCAAACTTTTTAGTTTAAATTGGCACTCGGGTTATACTCCTGGGGATGTTGTAAGTTGTAACACGAAAACGTACTTGTCCGGTTACTAAATTCCACACCATAACAAGCTTCAAACTGCAGCTATATTTTTTACAATTTTATTTTGCACTGACCACGAAAGGGCCATTCCTACAAAGTAATATTGTCACATTTGCATTGTTTCCACATTTTTGATCTGATGTGTTTAGCCACAACATCTAACACTCATGAACTGCTGTTAGTAATTTGAGTTACTATCTGTAATGAGCTTCTAGTATTTTACGCGTTTTCGCACTGTTTTAGTTTCCCGACGGGTATGCCTATGACAAAGAATCATATTTATCTTCTTTATTTTCAAAATTGGGAAGAATTACGTTTGAAATATAATTCGTGTAATTGCATGGCACTAGAACGCGATTGATCAATATTCTGTACGTTTTATTTAAATATCCACAATCATAACTTTACTCTTATCAAAAATGATATATTGGAGTGCGATAAGCTTCCCAAAAGCAAGTGGCGACAACGTGATTATCTTGGTCGAATTTTCCAATCGGACATCACACGTCAGAAATCTCTCATGTCCTCTAAACTCGGATAGTTGTGAACTATTCGAGGTCAGAGATCATGAGAGAAAAATCAATACGCAGATATCCAGCCCCATCTGTGTTCTGCAGGGTTTGCCTTATCACTTGCTCTAAACAACAAAGTCACATCAGACTGATTTACCACGCCTTCAACAACCCCTGGGTGCTGGCGCATTGTGAAAAGTTTTGTAAGTTATTTGGAATGCTGCTAGGCTATAAGAACACACATATATATGACAACGCCCTGTTTTAAGTATTGCCGAAAATGAACTTTCCAGCATTAAATTACGACATTAAAATATACCTGGGTAATGGAGTCCGTTAGTGTGATCTTGAGATTTACCAAAAATAAATTAGAGTTTCAATAGACGTTATACATCAGATTTCCCATAAAAATGCACAAAATGCTGGTTGACATTGAAAACTGTGGTCTTTGAAAGATCCTCTGCCTATTTTAATAATATACTTCTCTAGGTCTTCACAAACTGTTTAATCACGGTATGCAAATTATTATGTACTATGTTATGTTCTTATGTAATGTAAAAAATACCGAAATAAAGATTTACTGTTTTGTACTTTATGTTCTGCCACACACAAAAGTTTGACCTTAGATTGTAAATAATTGCTTTGGTGGAGTGAATAAGTGTTAAAAATTACAATTATATGATGTACGGGTATTTTTCTCGGTTTTTTCTCTCTCAGTATATGAAGAGTAAGGAAAGCATGAATACATAAAATTATATATATATATAAGTGTGTGTAAGTATGTACATAATGTTTTCGTCACATTTCTCGCTTTCAGTAGAAAAGTTTGGCTAAAATGTATCTAAATTCCATCTCATCCAACAATTAAAAATAAAATAAAAGAGAGGGGTTAAATACACCCCTGGCTTAAAAGCAGCACTGAAATACACATATATGAAAAAAGTGTCGGGTCTTGAAACTGTCTCGTGTACATCAAATGTAATGTAAGAAGAAATGGAGGGGAGGAAAGGGAGTAGTTTGAAGGCCTGTGTTCTGCAGCACAAGGTCCGGGTGTATAATTACTGCTGTACTGATGTCATCGGCCATATCTCGTTTTACTGACATGTGTACAGAATCAACACGTGAGTTGTGCTGTCTGAAGTTCGACTTGCACTGTACAAGTATTACACAGAGCGGTAGGAACGCCATATGGCGTGTTTCGTAAGGCCAATGTTCAAGTTCAGCATTATTATTATCATGTGTATATTAAATCCAAACAATGCCAATGATGGTGCATCGAAATATTAAGTGTATTATTTCGACCAATTAATTAAGAAAAATCAGAATCAAATATCTTACCTGGTTTTTTCGCTCGATGTTATGATTACACAATGTAATGAAACCAAGTTATACTTTAATAACGTGCTAAGCGAAACTGAAAATTCGCGTCTCTTTCAAATTTAAATTGATCTTTTCGTTTTCGTCTATAGTTTTTCTCGTTTTGTAATTTCTGTGTTTTTCCTGTATGTTTTAGTGCGCGACAATTAACATACATATACAGTTTCAATATAACAAAGGTATTATACAATAAGTTGATGGTGTTACCCAACGAACAATAAAATTATATTTTTTTGTTTTCGAAAATAACAATACGAATATTTGAAAATACATAAAAACTCATAAACGTGTAATTGAAAGTAACTATTAAATAAACATGATACACTAGCTTTTATTGTACATCAAATAGTTCTTTTGTAAATCAACATAATATTTCCGAAATAGTTTGAACTTCTTTCGGTACTGCATTATAACACTCGGTTTACATGTACTTGTTACTAAAAAGTACTGTAAAATACAGCATCAAATGGACTGGGCATAATCTAGTAACAACACGCCCCCTGGACTGTAAATCCAAGAATTTACGGTTTGTGTACCGTTGTAGCAAAAAACACTCCCCGCACTGTTGTTTCAAGAATATTTGGTGTGATTTTTGTCAATTTGAAGGAGAGAAAATTTTAGGGTGAGTTTGTAACTGAAGAGAGTAGTGCGTATATATAAACATATATACACACTACTCTCCTCACTTACAAACTATATATACACACTACTCTCCTCACTTACAAACATATATACACACTACTCTCCTCACTTACAAACGTACGCGATAAGTTCAGTTAGGGCTTATCACAAATTTGATGATTTTTGTACATTAATAGTGTCGGGTATCACCGACATTAGCTCCACCAGTTGTACGCGTATCATAATTTGAGAACCCCTGCTCTAAACAAATATTTGTACAAACATAACTATGTTTCTCTTTTACTTTTTATGGGTGATGAAGCAACTTCCCTAATGAACATATGTAATTTTGGCTAAATGTCGATGTATTGCTGACGCAAAGGGCCATGGTCAGCAAAAATAACTGGTGATGGTTGTGCATCGTTTCTAACCAAGTACCAGTATTTAATAAACGGAATAGACATTAGCTATCGGGTTGACATATTCCTTGTTTCGATTTAAAAATCTAATTATGGAGCAAGTCATCATGACAGTTACAACTGTAAAATTCACCCCAGCAAACCATTAAACTCGGCACACAGCTGTTGTGCACAATCATGCTAACCTACGAAAAATCCCGCTATTTGTACCTTCCCCTGGAATACATGTTGCTGGGGATGTTTGATTACGTTGTAATGCTTACAGCATTAAGCATTACACATCACGATACCTTGCTAAAACACTCTTTTCTTGTGATACGCTGCTCATCATCTGTGTCTCATGAAAGAAAATGACTCATACGACACATCACAAATGCTGTAATATTTTGTTTTATTCACGATATATTTCCCTCATCGTGGATTTGAACCCGAGACTTGGCAGACGCCAGGCAAATGCTCTACAGACTCAACTGAAGGCCTAGCACCCTACATCTACTTGCAAGTAAGGCGGCACTTTTTTCAACTCAAACTTCTACTATACATTAAAAACTTTATCGTCACCTGGTTCCTTATCGTAAGTGTTCGTGAATTTTCCAATATAAAATAAACAATGGGATATATTTTACTTAATAAGAGAGGTTGGTTAGTGGTTTTGATTTGCTATAATAATGTCATATTCTTGTATACGCATAAGTTAAACAAATGTTTAAAGTTAAACAGTAGTTTTAAATATTTTTGTGCATCTTCTGGTTAAGAGGAAAAAATGATGTTACGGTTGTTTTTCACAACAGCATAAAATATGATTATACCTTTTTAAATTAATATTATCTTCCAGTCAGAGCAAGTTACCTACTTATAGCAAAACTCAAAATTCATCTAACAGGGCTAAAATGACTATCATTTCATTTTCAGCGAAAGCCAAAGAAGAAAACAAAACGTTTTAATCTGTGCTGGATAATGTACATTTTTGTAATATGTTTTGTTGTTTTTTATCTCGACATTTGAATAACTGAACGTAGTTTTTCTTAAATTCACCACGCAAATATATATAAGAGTTCGGAATTTATCTGAGCTTTTGTAAAATGTGGACCATAAAAACGATCCCATAGGATATATATATACATATACATTTTAGAAGGTAACTCTAAGCAACTCCGAATAAGTTATGTATACTCAACATTTACATCGAAAACAAAACTACGAAAACTTCGTTGTTCATATAGATTACTTCAAATTCTGTGCTTAAAATCGTACATTTTATGAAGCCAACTCTCTTGCTCAATGTATGTATAATCAATAATATACTGTACATCATAAACCCTATTATTTTAAAACTAGGTAAACTGTTAAGAGTTGTTTCAAAATGCAAAAGAAGATACACGAGAGGATGCCGTTTCTAGATTTTAAGTTTTATTGTTCACTGGATATTCAAAACATCTACATCTTCCAAAATAACTTTAGCATGAAACTGTTATGAAACAGACAAACGCTGCAATTTTAAAAATAGCAGGATGTACCGTCTAATTTTCTCTAACTCTTCACTTTTCAAACCACTAGCACGTGTTCCAGCTGTACAGCGGATAGATTAATCTGTCTATGTTTAACTATTCACAAGTGTTTTGGGAGCTCATCAGCATAGAATTAATTTACCTGTTTCAAGTATCATATATTCATAAATATTATCTCGGTAACTTCAATTCAACACATGCACTGCTGAGAACAACCGTTGTACTTTGTTTTTGTAATTGTTGTTAATCATACATTGCCTCAAGATAACCCATTCCTGTGAAATGAAACGTCGCAGCTTAAAAATAATTTCCACTGTAAAACTGATCACGATATTACGTATCATATATCCAGTTTTGCTAAGCCTTATTATAATCACGGAAAAACGTGCATTTATCAAACAAGCATCCATGTCCACAAAATACTGTATTTTAATTAGTATTTGGATCACAACGATAGAAGAGAAAACAGTCGTTCACTATCAAATTACAAATTTCACCGTTTTACTTAAACAGGAAGAAAACTGCAAAAAAAAAGAGACAATTTGAGAGAAGAGTATTAAAAGTATAAGATTTACTTATCCATCAGCTTAGCTCATGATGTTTTTCGAGTATTTAGTATATCCTAAAATTAAATGAAGTTTTACTTTCACCCTGAGAAAATGATAGAGAGCGTATATTTATTTCCAGTTTTAATATTTTTAATTTTGATCATTAACAGTTGTAATGGATAATAAGCATCAACAGTAGTCGACATGAAAAGCTCTTTGATAACTTCTCCAAGCGAACTTCGCAACACTATGATTTAAATAACGTTAATTTCCTAAAATATATCATGTTAAAACATTATTTTTTGCGATTATTCCTTAAAGTTTCCCTACCAGATGTCTTTGACGACTTCGAGTCAACTGGCTGCTATTTCCGGTGTTTAATGTACAAAAAAAGATAGGCAGATGGAGAGCGTGGGAGTTCCTGCGAGGTGTGTGCTGGGATGACGACATTCAAGACTTCATACAAAGTAGTTGTTATTTTACAGTGCCCATAGATAAGGTCATTCTTAAACAATTTTATATTATTTAACAAAGGAAATAACCAAGCTTTGAGTAAATATCAGGACGAATAGATTCTCCGACTTCTGCATTTTCGCTTATTCAAATTATCTATCATGTTCAGTTAGATTACTCTATAGAAAAAAAAGAGGAGCCGCCGTTCTTAAAAACGAAAAAGTAAATTGATTAAGCAGGAGTTTTAATATCAAATCTACTTATGAGCATTCTAATCTTCTAGTATTTTACTTTATTTAGATCAAACAGAAGTAGATAGGATGTTAGATGTTATTGTTCCTTTCGTTAATAATATTGGTTGTACTAGTTAGTATATCAAGTTTATTTAGTTTTTGTTTTCATTTGTCATTTTTTATTGTTATACTTTAATTATAAATATCAATTGGCATTTTTTGCTTAGTTAGTTAATTTATTTGTTTGTTTTAGAACAAAGCTGCTTTGGGCTATTTGCTGAGTCCACCGTAAGGAAAAACCCGGATTTTAGCGTTGTAAATCTGTAAACTTACCACTGTCCTACCGGGGTACTTTTAGTTTAGGACTTGTATTTAGAACTAACTTAATTCTCCTAAGCTGGTCGAACCTTGTATGATAGTATTGGGTTTACGGCCGAAAATATCGTTAACATCAAATGTATCCAACTGATGAAACAATGCATCCTGATCTTTATAAGTATAAAGATAAAAAACATATACTTAATTAGCTATAGTGATAGCAAGGTTAATACATAACCTATGTATATAACCCACTCTAATCGGAAATTATTCTTATTCACTTTATTATTTCTGAATTTGCAAAAAACAAACAAAAAAGATAAATACTTCTTTCTATGTGCTCGTTATCTGTCTACCTATACTACCTTCTCGTTTAGCTGAAGCGAATTAAAACATCATGATTTATTCCAGTAACAAAAGTAAACTATATACCATGCATATACAAGTAAGTCATTGGATCATGTCATAAGTAGTCCATACATAAAGAAAACGTTTTTACTTAGCATTTACGTTATTAACATACTTATTACAACCTACCTATCACGCAGTTTTCAGTATTTCGATACATCCATACTTTAATATGTCTTGTAACTATATTTTACAATTTGTAGGAATGGTTTGTCAACATTTCATGAATATTGCCTGTCTCCGTTATACATAAGTTTGAATTAATCTTTTAATTTCAGCTCTGAACAAAAACTTTGCATTTTACAGTGCTAGTGTTCCACAAAGAGTGCGCTACTGGTAGATTTTGTTTGTTTGTAGTGCCTACCATGTGTATCGAAACCCGGTTTCTAGGGTTATAAGTCTTCAGATTTACCGTTGAGCCACTGGGAGGCGCTATGATAAATACTTTAATATTTTATTATTATCTTTTTCACATAAGCACTTTATTGTCTGTGACACACACTATCAAAATATAACTCCTATCGTCGAAAATGTGTAGTTGTACTGACAAAAAATATATACTTTTTTTGCATATTAATAGTAAGTAAATGTTTCTCAATGAACAAATTTTTTGTTAGAATTGTTAATACTTCCAAATAAAATTAATAGAAATACTTAATATTGTATGTCATGATTACAATTTTTACAACGATTTAAACTAAAATAGTTAAATTACTGCAACACTTAAATTAAGTTTCAGAAATCCAAGTCCAAAATTCATATCCAACACAGCAAAAAAAGAAGGTCAGTATGATTAAAAAGCCAGAATTCATCTATCAAAAGCTTGATTGTTTGTTGATAAGTTTACAGCAACACAATGGGCTATCTGTGCTGTGCCCATTATGGATATCGAAAGTCGGTTTTTAGTGTTATAAGCCTTCAGACTTACTGCTGAGCCACTGGGGGCCTATCAAACAACCATCCAAACTAATGTATAACTACAAGAACCAAAGAAAGCCCGATGATTTATTTTATTTTTGTGTTTGTTTTATGAATGTTAAGCTGTTTTAGGGTGAAACATGAATGAAGTGAAAGGAAAATGTTTGTTTTAGAACAAACCCACATTGGGCTATCTGCTGTGTCCTGATTTTAGCGTTGTAATAATCCATAGACTTATCGCTGTCCCACCAGGGGACGAAAGTACAAAACAAAGAAATTATCCCAAACTGTGTTTTGTAGCTTGCTAATTTCTTAGCCCAAATTTTTACAAATGTTGCTTTCCTTTTTAAAAAAGATCACCTTTTATTTTCTACATTGTAGACGGTATGGTTGGATGAAAAATTCGCCACCCGTTTCTGTATTAACGAAGCGTTTCGTTAAATATGCAAATATGATAACCGTATATTTACTCATTCCACTTTTTTTACGCGATTTCATTCATACAATATGATCAGAATCAATAATCCTATTGTATTCTATGAATTATTAAATAACTCTCCGCTACATAAATGCACCATTTCTGTTATATGCATTTCATTTTACCTATCGTCACCTTATCACTATGAATGAATATGTATAATAAACAATGATACTTTTTGGTAATTTTTGCTAAAGATACTAATTTTCACCTAAACATTGATGAGAAAACATTATCTAGCACATTGCAATATATGATTTTTCCTGATTATATATTATTTATTCCTAACAGTTGTTTTCTCAGCGCAAAGCAACATAACAGGTTATTTGCGCTCCACCCATAGCTCGAATTTTAGCGTTGTAAGACCGTAAACTTACTGTTGACCTATCGGGAGAAAATTCAGCAAATAAGAAGCACCAGCTTACACTTATTCATTTTTCCAAACTGTTTTCGAAACTTCTGTTTTTCACCTATATTATGAATTATCTTAAATCCATTTTTTTAACCGTGCATCTGTCTACAAAGTTTATTCTGTAAGACAAAACATGAAAGAATGAAATGGAGGGAAAACTTTTTTTTTAAGAAAGCTGGTAGAACCCACTTGGCATATAGACATATATATATATATACTGTTTATCAGCTTAAATAACCATATACAACGATACAGACAAAATGGATAGAGTGATACGCAGCTAAA
This sequence comes from Limulus polyphemus, assembly GCF_000517525.1. Lineage (NCBI taxonomy): Eukaryota > Metazoa > Arthropoda > Merostomata > Xiphosura > Limulidae > Limulus > Limulus polyphemus. Next base: position 212,583 of record NW_013665835.1, on the reverse strand, counting down.
ATAACGATTAACATTGTACAGCACGTTACAGAAATCATACATTTAAACCAATACAAAAACTGTAAGTTCGTTTAATTTTACTATTACCTCTATCTAAGATCTTCAAGACAAACAATTCAAAATACGAGTTCCTTACACATGTTTTATTAGAACAAAAGAATCTGAAGAAAATAGAAAAATGTATTCTTTTACTTGGTATACGCACTTATTTAAATAATACAAAACTAAGTAGTTTGAACTTTTCATAATGAGAAAACTGGGATTAAAGCTATTACTTAAAAGAAATTCCGTGTTAAGCATTAACCAGATCTACTTTACAATGGCACGTTACCAAGCCGGTATACGGTGCCGTCATAAATGTTTTGTACCAAACTACAAATAGGAAATACGATATCACATTACAATTTTTATAATACTTACTGTGATACTAAATTATAAAACAGCTTTAAAAATCACAGGGGAGAGGTGGCGTGAGTGTACTTATTCGCCCTGCAGATGTTCTGATAAAAGAGTTCTGGCATATTTTCCAAAAATTCCTTCCTACACATTATCTTTAGTTTATGCCTCTCTACTGATTAGACAGTGAGTGTATCCGAAAGTTACATTCGTAATTTAAAGATTTAAAGGATGCAAAAGTACAGATCCTGTTATAAATATTAAATAAATCTAAGAAGATGAATTTCTCCTCCACAACACAAAAAAGTAACAAATATATTCACTATAAGATGGTATCCACGATTAATAAAAAAGACAAAAACTTTTAATAGGTACAATCAGGTTAAATTCACAATATTAAATGTATTAGTCACACACAAACGAGAACGTAAAAGCTCAGAACAAAATCTTCTTCAAACACGTATGTGTACCGACTTTTCTGTCGTGCATGTATAAAAATGTCGCTTTCAGCATGTGTCTTACCAGAAATTTACAACATACAGTGAAGAAAAATAATATATTTATCATTTTTCAAAAATATTTTTATGAATTAAGTCACTGAAACTTACTACACTAAACAACAAATCTAATGAAAGAAAAGGTGGACTACGAAAACATATGATTGGTACCAATCAAATCTCTCAAACTAATTTGTTTTATGAGTACAAACAACAAAATAACCATGGGTTTATGATACTAATAGGCTATGTACGATCAAAATATGGATACAAAACAAGAAACCCAATAATCCTAGCTTAACGTTTTGTTTAGATTTTCCCCAATAATCAGTGATCAAACAGTTTAAGGTTCAACTTTAAATAAACAAGTTGCAAAACATTTTTTGTGTGTTATAATGTAAGTTATTCGACACTAAAACAACAACGCGAAAATATCCACAACGGCACAATAAACGCAAAAATATCCACAACATCACAATAACTAATCGTTTTTATTATTGTTAAACAAGTTATATCGAAAACATAGGGTTGAACAAAGAATGAAATCTAATTCATGCAGATCTTGGATTAGACTGTACTCTGGTTTACTGATGTGCTCGGGATTCCAGGATACTTAGTGAGGCCTAATATTAAACTTGCATCTGATAAGACTGGAATTATTAAATCATATTTGCTATACATATAACGTATGCATTTTTCTTATTGCCTTTACAGTTGATTCTCGTTTTTAATATATGTACTTAATATTTTTACCTATTATTAAATAGACAACAAGCGAAAAGACACACTAAGTCTGAATAACCTAAAAAAAAAGCCAATGTTACATTTTTACATCTTTATCATACTTGTGGTTGACAAGCTTCGAGAATATCGCACTCTCACAACACTTATATCATTCAGAATGCTCAACCTGGCAGGGCACATTGCTGGGCGTTAAGGCTTACAGCAACACTGTTTACTTTCCTATATTGTAATGTATTCTAGTTCTTAGATATTTAAATGCTTTGTCCTGATGAAGCCATAAATTTAAATACTGGTGTTATAGTATGACTACGTTTTCTTTGGAGATGAATTAATGCAAAAAGTGTCTGTATTCGTTCACTTGCGAGACTTCGCTCGTAGTCTGCGTATCCTGTCGACCGAGAAAAATGGTCGAAACTCCCATAGAATCATACGGTCTTAGTGTTAAATGAAGACCTAATCGTAGTGGAGACGGAGCTATACACGTAACAATTGCAGAAAAAAGTTATTACTAAACTTTCCAAAATTATTAAGAAATCTTTTTTCTCTTTTAAATATTTACGCAGTGACGTTAGACGGTGAAAACACGAGATGATGACAATAACATAACTTAGCACCACTGAGGGCGACTTCAGTAAAACAAGATGTTCCTTCTAACGCTCTTTCTGATACAAGTATCATTAACTTGTGATAAAAGCATTATACAGTTCCCATACTGATTGGATTTAAAATTAAATGTGATACATGATCGTAAAATAAGTGTAACACGCCTGATATTAATTAATTGTTTAAAATATCACATCAGTTACAAAACTAAGAATAAATAGGCTTAGGTAAACGTGTAAACGAGCCTGGAATTATTACCCCCCCCCTAACTATCAGTAGTTATACAAAACAAGGCACACCATTTACTCACTGCTGGGGAACTGTTAGATTAATACTTTTCAATTATATAACATTTCCCCCTTTCTGGTGACAATTTCACGAGTATCTGACTTGTATATGTTTTATTCCCTGGCATTGCCAAGATTAAAAAAAAAACGTATGGAATTTTATTCAGTTTTTAGCTATCATTTGTCACTGTATGGATCGAATGCATAAAAAATGCACATTACCTTAGTTTAAGAGTTAAAACAGTTAATTACGTTTACTATTTACAGACATAAAATATTATATATATATATATAGTACACTACACAACCTCCACTGGACACAACCATCAGAGGCACTCGTTTCTTATAAAAGTCCAGTGAGGTTTCACTGTCCAGACCGGGAAACAAGTGCTGTAAGTCCATTGAGTCACACTCTTAGATGATACTGTTTATAGGTATGGATGATAAACCATGACACTCCGAGTGATCATGGTTAAACATAGTGTTACGAATACTGTCTTATTCTCTAAATCCTCTAGATAAAACAGTAGGTGGGGTTATCACGTTTGTGACTACCTGCGCAAAATTCTGGATGTTATAGTTTATGATAAACGTAGTCTGTGTGTGGTAATTGAACATATGGGCTTCGCTTACTTCAGCTAGGTTACGTTAGCTAAACTCCATAAAATGAAAAATAAAAAGGTAATTATAATAATACATTCACTATTCCAAAAGCACACTCTTACCCAAACTTCTACGAATAGAGCGTCTGTAAGTTCACTTTTTACATCGGCGTTACTACGAGTCGTAATAACAGCTCAAAGCTCAAGGACATGTTGTTTGTTTTTTTTAATTACAGAACGAAAAATAGTAGTCGCTCTAAATTATACCCAGTTTTTCAGAATTAAAGAACTTACATTAAAGTTAAAGTTTAATTTATTGTTGAAGCGTTATGCCCAACTGATGTGGCTGATAGTGAGAGTTCCAAAACTTTTTTTATTACCAATGTAGGATAAAACTATTAAAATATGCAGATAGTTTTAATCATCCTGCTGAATTGTAAACCTCAGGTTTACAATTCATGATGTCATTTCTTACATGTGATTTTTGAAGTTCAGTGAAAAACCAGAAGTAAATAGGCCGGTAATGATGCAAACCAAGCAAGAATCGCATGGCGCCAAAGCACAACAAGTGTTCAACATGGCGGACAGGTACGTAAACTATTGGAACTATGCAAGAAACAAAGAACCTGGAGAGCGTGATGCACTCAGTGGTCGATGGAAACGTAAACACAACTCGTTGCTAAGCGACCTGCGTGCAAACACTCAGCTGCTAGCCTAACAACGTGCTTAGGTGAAAGAAGTCTAGCATTTCTACAGAAACATTTAACAACACATAAAAGCACACTAACATATAGGATACTCCGTGGTAGGGGGTCCAAGTGCGCACGGATTACAGAACTTGAAGTTAGAACAAGGGCCCGGGGCAAACCCGTGAGTCAGACCGTTATGGAACGGGGCAACCAGACCGTACGACAACGGACTTACACCAGTCAGCTGGGCATTCACAGAAAAACGAGTTCAAGCATGTCTAATAAGGAAAGGCAAATACTATGTAGAAATATTCTCAACTCGAACTCTATATATGGGTTAAATAGTAAATCTGTAAAGATAAGTATCTTTGAAGTTCGTGTTTTCTACACAGGTCAGCCGACAGTGACTTACCAAAACATGACTAAAAGTATGTAAGAGATTCAGACACCTGTATTAGTAGCATTGTTGTAATTTCAAACCACCTCGCAACAGTTGCAGTGACTTATCAGCGTCACCGGAGTGAAAGACGAAAATCATAACTTACCAATAAAATAAGCAAGTTTCTGCTACTTCGTCTGTTCGTCTTTTGGACGGCTTAAGTCGCTGATTTTGCAGCACCGCGTCTATCCCTGGTATGCAAAGTATGGCACAAAGAATCTTCACAACGCAGACGATTACTGCGCAGCCCAAGCGCGCAAGGGTGGAGAAAGTAAACGTAACATCCGCTTGACGCTCGTACATTATACAGCGGTCACCTAACGTGTAGCCCATGCGTACATAAATGAAAGGTGGCATTACCTTGTTAGACGTTCACTGTCGATCAACTGGCTCAGTCAAACAGTATGAAAAGTGAGTTTATTGCAACAATACAAAGACTGTTTTTAACATATGATATATCTTTGAAACAGACGTGTCTTAGAACAAAGTATAGTGTAATCTGCAAGGTTATGAGAAATTACAATTTCTAAAATAAGCCTTTGATATTACGCATAAAGTTAAAACTAATGAATTATCATCATTATTGTGTAATATACTTTAATGAATATACCGAGTGAGCTATACGTCATCTGTATGTAAAATAAAGTATTACATTATGTAAATGACTGACGTATTAATTGCTAGTTATTCTTTTAGAACACATTAAAGCAACTTCGAAAAGTTTTATATGTTTGAGTAAAAAAAAACATATAAACGTATTTTTTAAAGATTTTTCAGTTAAATTGTAGTATTAAATTACTGGACTAAATTTGAGTTTATGGTTCTAAAATGTACATTATTAGACTATGAAAAGACGTACGTGAAAAAAATGCTGATGTTTAAAAATTCAGTATATACAGATTCTACTACATTGATTATTTTAATACATATGTATTAGATTTTAAGGTATTAAAGAGTATGAAAAAGTTACCAATAGTGATATATAACTACCCAACATATGCATGCTTTAATTCATTCCAAAATAAAATAATTACCTTCAGTAATATTCTATTGTGTTTAACGTTAAAAGTCAAATACTCAATATTAAGAATACGGTAAACTCTGAAACTTGAGAAGAAAAAAACAACACAAAGAAACAAATTTAATTAAGATCTAAATTCAGATTAATATACAAATTGATTATAAACAATATACGTCATAACAATGCGTAATTTTACCACACACCTGTTAACCATGTTCTACTCTAATGTATAATGGTGGGCATACAAACTACATATCTGTCAACTAACTGGTATCCTTAACAAGTCTCAGCGTGTAATAACAAATGTGATCTTATCCTTATTAACACAACACATAATCCAGACTTCATACGGTAGTAGTTTTGCTAACCATAAAGAAAAACACATATAAGATTATCTATACTATAGCGCTACAACTAAATAAATGTACTTCGTCCGTCAATTTCAAATTACACTTTACACACAAACGAATAGCACATTAAGGGGAGTACTAATACCTTTAAGGAAAATTTAAAGCTTCTTTCGTTTTTTGAAAATCTAATAATGAAATTGAACCTTTAAAAAAACGACTCCATGAACATTAAACATTTCACTACGCTAGCTAAACAAAATGTTCTAAAAAAACAGCTAATCATATTGCAGTTCTAAATTGGTCTTTTGCTTCTTGGTGTCCATAAAACGGTATATTCAATCATGGATCTATACTTATGCTACAAAAAGAAAAATAAGAGACAAAATCGTTGGAATTAGCGAAAAAAACAGAGTTCATTTTGAGCTTTGTAGAGCTGAGAGGCAGCCCAAAATCCAATCTAATATCCATCATGTTCTCTGATCGACTGGGTTCTTAGTAATTTTTTGTTGTTATTTGTCAAGCGATCTTACTTAAACAAAGGTGAATTTCTTTTATGAAAATAATAATAAATAATTAGATTATTACTATTACTCCAGTTACACGGTTTTGAATTTTTTTTACATACAGTCACAGTTAACAATCGTTCTAGATTTACAGTAATTGTACTTTGGTTCGTTTAACGAATGTTTAAATTAAACCAATTCTAGAGATTAAAATAATATTCTGCTATATGTACAGGAAAGAAAATACACAGGTACATCGTACGAAGAAAGTACCAGGAGAGGGCACTAAGACCGTTCTCAGCACATACATTTTTAACCTAACGCTGGAAATAGCATTTTCTCTCCACCTACCTGAGACAATTATACAGGAAATATCACTAAAGGGCGAATTCTACTGTTTGTTAATGACTATGATAATGCTTGATTGGTATCGGCGATAAACTAGAACGTTAGTACAGTGTTTTTTATATGTTTATAACAAATACATTTCCCATTTTCATACACAAATACGAACTACCAAAATTATACACGTGGTATGTATTTTTATGTTATTAATCATAACAGTGTAGAATTATGATAGACAATTATAGAATACTCCCCTCCTTTATATTAATATGACCACTAAAATTAACCTTAAATACAAATTTTTGCCTTCTCCACGGTCTAGTATTTCCACTTGTCAGCAGAAGTTGAACTGCACCTACTTTCATTTTTTCAGGACTTCTTTTGGCCGTAACTGCTTCCAACTGAATGTTTTATTACTATAGCCTGACCCCATCTGAAAGTTTATAGGTCATATATGATTTGGAAGTTTATTGAAGATTTTCTGGGCTACCTGTAGCTGCACTCCAATCAACTGATTGTCCAGATTTTGCTTTAGAAATAGTGATAGACTTAGCACCTACAGTAGGACAATGATGGCTTTTCTGTTTCATCTACTGCTGTAATACTTGGCCTGGTGTACAGGCCTATGATTCATTTTCTGATTCAATTGGTGGAGTAATAGTAGATGTGACAGGTAACTATCCTTCTTCCAAAGACAAGCGCAGCAACTCTTGTCCTCAGTTGCTTTTTCCTTTCAGCACCAATATTTACCTCCATAGAAGTTCAGGGATGAGGTCAATCTTTTCTGCAATTTTCGTAGATGGTAATATCTCTTCTAGTTATATCCAAACTTCAATAAGCTAAACATCCTTAATAATACCCATTTTATTTTCTAACTACTTGAGGTATGTAATGATTAACCGCGATGCATGAACAAAAAGCCTTATCTAGGATATCCAGATGGAGATCCTTCTTGAGTATATTGCATACTGTTGCCTGGGGCATGTTGACAGCTTTTGCCACTGATCTTTGTGTTCGTGAATTCTCAACTGTTACAAGACGCTGCACTTTACTTAAAATATCTAGGGTACGACTTGTTGCAGTTCTCTTTAGAGATGGTCTTGGTGCCCCAAGTTGATTTATATATTCCTTTTTTTTCTAATTCTGTTAAGTGCAATGGATATCCCCAGTCTTAACATATATTTTAATGATCTCAGTATATGAATATTTTACGCCGAAAAGAGATATTACAGACCTTACCTAAAGTAGTAATTTTATATGACACCATACTACCTACAAAATGCCAAACAATGTTAAAATGTAATTCCGATACATGTCGGTTGTGGTTGTTAGGTGACTTGCTGATATGCATATTCTAAATCGTTTTAATGTAACGTATTCAATCGTGTGTATTAGCTGTATTACAGTTTATGCTATATATTTGCAGAGACTTTAACAATGGTCTAAAATCTAAATAAAATGCCAATCAGTGTTAATGACTACAAAGAGTGCACAGCTTTCCTTGAAAAGTTATCCACAAAACATCAGTGACTTGACATGTGAAGCCCAGAAAACTTCGATCTTTTCTCTTAGTTGTGGGTTTTAGCCATTTTTTTCTGTTTTAATATTCGTATGATTGATAATTATGCCATCCCTACCAGCTCTATGGTTAAATAACTCTGTTTATCAGACACAAACAAAATTTTTACAACTTCAGTTTTAGTCCTATTCTTCTCATGTGTTGGTAAGTCATTCTCGGGTTCTCATCAACACACATTGGACACATAATGGGAATTCACTGAGATGCTCAAAACTCCCAAGGGATGAAAGCAATAATATGTCACCTTTCTTTATCAATATCACAAAGTGCTGAGCTACTAAAGGCACTCTAAAGTATTCAGAGATTCGTCTGTTTGAGGAAGCGCAAAATCTTAACACATTTTTCTTTCAATCACATCTGTTTATCAATGGGAACTTGTTAATAGTTGTATGATACTATGTCCCTTATGCTTCAAGAAATCCTGTATGGGATGTACATCATTGGGATCTATTTAATGTTGAGTTATATTTTATACATTGAAAAGGCCATCTGGTTCAACAAATATGTTTTACCATATTCAACTGTTAGCTTAGTGAGTTATCTTTGCTGGTTTACATTAAGAATATCAAACAGTCTTCTACTAGTGATCTCAGATTTACTGAAATTCATGTATTTGCATGAAGATGGATGTGGTGTGGCTGAAGTAACGCTAAATACTTTCAACCATTCGTCTTTCACACTCTTGCCTAGAACCATCCACTTAATAACTTTGTAGCTATTTACCTGCAATTATTCATCATCACTGGAATATATCTTGTTTTTGGGATATTACAAGTTTAGTAAGTGTAATTTATTGTCTGAATAGAAAACAGCGTGTTTCATTTATGGTATCCATCACTTTGTTAACAATTGGTAGCAAATGAGACTGCATTCACAATTCCCATGAAACACCACTCAAACATTCTAAGGAATTATATCATCTTTTAGATGCAGCTATGCCATTTACTGTTCATGTGTTTGCTTAACTAGCATTTGATGAACCTCCAAAGCTACCAGATGGTTCTCTGCTCTTGGGAAGGTACATTACCTAGCGTCGATTCAACTAAGCCCTGCAACTCCATCTTCCATTCCACCTAACAGTACAATAACAGTATGTATCACTCGCATCTCTCATGCTTCAGCTCACTGATAAAGATAATGAATACTGGAGGCTAAGAGATTGGGTACATTGAGAAGATTTTCCTAGAGGTCTCAGTGCGCCCTGGATTATATGCATTATGATGGTGTTATCCTCCTTACCAGGGAATTCAAGCTGACTGATATTACCAGTGACTCGTAAAGGCCTGGGTTGCAAATTGGTATTCCGAACTAGGAGTTGAATGTGCTGTAGACCCTTCGCAGCCTCTCTTTGGCTGGGAGTAATACGTACCCCTTCGTTTGTCCTTGCTGTAGGTCCTTCTAAGGAAACGAAACACAGTTCTCGAACTGTTTGAAAAGAAACGAACATTAGAGAAATTCAGGGGGAAATGTTAACCTTTACACACACTTCACTCTGAATCCCCATTATGGCACCAAAATATTCTATAGTTGGTAATCTAACTTGAGATTAATTGGGCAACAGGTAATGCCTCCGAAAATATGATAAGAGGAACGAAGGATTTAATTCAGTAAACACGGAGACAAAGAGTGTTTGCGATATTTGAAGAAACGAACAATAGTATACAGAAGGGAAAAAGAACAAATCCTTATTAATATATTGAACACAAAGAAAATAGAAACATAATCTATCAAGACAATACAACTTAAATGTGAAAACAAACCTAAGTGTACATTATTAAACATAAAATATAAATGGAAACAATACGATATCAGAGTTTATTATGTTTAAATGTTATAATAATCACACGAACAGTTATAACAATACGATAGTTAACACTGTCTGCATTACTCTAGTCAGCTATTATACTAACTTGTGAAGGATGTAAATGTAGTGATGAAAGCATATTATTTCAACAGTATTTCATACCAATTAGTTTCCCAAGCTGGTTTTAACATACAAAAAATCAACTTGATATTGCATACCCTCTAATAGTTGGTTTAGCTGATATATACTCGAGCCGATGTCAACAAACTTTGAAACAACTACGTTACCATTATAGAGGTAGCTTGTTTTACAATAATTTTAATAACAATAAGTAAGTTTATAATTGATTATATGGTAATATGGTATTATTTATTTGTTTATGGACTAACTGCTATATATTACCTGGACAGGAAAGGTCAAGTTTGGATAATTAAAATAGTCTCAAGTTACAATAATTTCATTTTTAACTAATTTGTCATCTGTAAGATGTTAAGGATGTTGAATAGATGCTATTCAGATGATATTATATAGTTTGTTTGTTTGTTTAAGAGCAAAGCCACATTGGGCTCTCTGCTGTGCACACCTCGGGAAATCGAACCCTGAATTGTAAGTTCGTAAGGTTACCGCTGCCCCACCGGAGGACTGTTATTATATAGTGTTTTTTATAGTGGTATTTAGTCCTATTTGTACTATTATATTAATACAAATATTTGATACGGTGATTATTATCATGCCCATAACTGACCACGGAGAATGAATAGTAGTATAATTCAGGATATTGTGGGTTTAAGTACTGGCTCCCACCTACCCCCTTGCTAATTCTTCATCTGTGTTTGGTAAACTAGGATGACACAAGATACTTACAATGTTTATGTGTGCTTTTACTTCAGTTATCTACCTTTAAGATGTATCTTTTAGTCTCTAATAATTATTAATTTTGTCTTTTTTTACATGATGTATACATACACACAGAGTCGCAATTTTAACAATATTATAAAGTAATCTTTGGTTTTTCTGTCACTATATTTTTATCGAAATGGATGTCCATTTACTAATAACACAACTTTCAAATATAATATTAAGGTTACCGAGAAAAGTTGAATAGAAGCATAGTTTTACTGTGAGATGAGATGATTTCACTTGTTCATCGCTATATAACTGCAATACATCAAGATAAAGCCACACAAGAGAAAACGTCAAAACAAAAACAGTTCGTATATTTTATATTGCTGTGAACTGTTCACGGTAATATAGATTATATGAACAATATGATAAAATATGAAAGACATATTTACCGAAGAACTTTTATATGAGGATCTGGATTCGTAATATAGGGGAAAAAATAGGATAAGAATAAAGTTATATACATTTATTTAAATATTATAAAAGAGACATACTTAAAAATGGAAAAGCAACCAAACCACGATGCAGTGCAATATTAAAGTCATTCAGATCAACATATAAAATGAGTGTTCGCGATACAGTTGTACTGCAAATAATATTTCTCACCGGTGACAAAGTTTATAAAAATAAACTATCATAGTTACAATTCATAAAAAGAAAGCAATAATATAGGCATCGGAGCGAGCCTCAAGCTGGGTGGGAGGGAGCTGAAGTGCACTCCCAGGCGCACGTGAGGGGGCCTACCCCAGAAAATTTTAATTTTTATCAGGGTTATATAAATATATATATAGTTTAATTTTGCGTGATTCTGATATATAAGTAATATGTCGTGTAATGAAATAATTAACTATAAAATGCCACTATATTTGCTTTTAAATAGTCGAATTAAAAATATTTTCAAAGATGTTGAAATTTACATACAATCTTTTAAGAGTCAACAGAACTGAAAGCGAAGTGTACCATCATAATATAAATCATTTTACATGTACGTTATAACCTTATCAAGAAAGAAAAATTCTACCTTGGTGTCCTCAGATTGAGCTACAAAGTAAAAACTAGTTGTAGCTGCTGAACAAACTCTTTCTTATGTCGTTAGCTGTGACTTAAACCTTAGCAACTGTTAAAATATCCAGCATGTCACTTCGATCCTTGGGATGATACAAGAACAACTCATTGCTCAGCTTCTGATGTGTCAAGGAGATATTTTCGCTTCCAGATCTTAAAATCTGTAGGGGCACCTGCCTCCACAGCTTCAACGCTAATGAATAATATCTCAACGAGGGTTTTTAATCAATGAATGTCATTATGAGCAAGAGGAGTACTTTGGTAAATGTTAAGCACTTCATTAACACAAGAAATGGTTTGATAGGATGACCAAATACAGTTTTATATTAACATTTAGTGCGTTCATCAAAGGATTTTGTCGATAACAGAGTTGTTACTGGATCAAGTAGTACATTTGTCATACACAATAGATTGTAGTGTAAAATAATTAAACTAAAAGTATAATATATAATGTTCGTCAACATACTAGTAATGTTAGTTTTGTTGTTTTGTGTTTAATACACGAACAGAAAGAATTTAGCAGTCTGAATAACATTTTCCTATAATACGCCCATCTGGGCCAATGAGAACTGATAGAACTTGAAACTGTAGTTTTCAGATGGAAGTTTTGATTCGTTATCTAGTTTGAGCTAACACATTTCACAGTATGATAGATAACACCACATGTAAAAGCATCTTTTCTACATGAACAATACACTCTAACATTTCATTGTTGTCAAAATGTCATTACATTAGTATTACTAGGATATTCAGAGAAGTAAAGTAAACGATAACTATATAATGAGAGTCTTCTCCATTATCACCTTGACATGATTTTAAAGACACTTTAAATGTTAATCAGGAGTGTTAGACCACCGAACCTAGGCAAGTGCTGTTGTATAGATGAGATTATTAGTAATGGATGTCTGGAAATTATGTTTACATAAATGTTTACTTTCGTTTCACAGCCTTGAACCTCTGCTACAATGATTACTAGAATTTCATGCATGGTATAAGGACCTGGTAGGAGTTTCAAGATATTCGGAAATAAATGTTAAGTTCTACGAACATAGAATAAATGATCCTCTCAACATTTAACACGGTATAAGTATCATTGTAAACAAGAATTAATATTAATAGATATTCATACACACGCCTAACGAGTGATAATGTCATTTAAGTATAATATGGCTAATAATCACATATTTTGATACACATTGTATATGATACTGTTAATAATAAACCACTTTATGACTAATGTTCGTATATTTTAATTTTAAAACAAGTGTTAATAAACGCAGTGTATTTTTAAACATTATATTGTCAAAACACCACAATACATTTTTATCTTCACAGAAATGTTTCTGCTAACAATTCATTAACATTTCAGTCAGTAAACCAGATTTTGATGAGCGGCTAAATATTTTACAACCAAAGTTAATGTTACTTTCAAGAAATCAGACTATCATTAGAGTCTGTTTATATTTTGACATAGATAATAACTAGATTGGTACTAGTGTTAGTATATTTTAACATTCATTGTTAATATTACACTGTCAATAAGCCAGCTTAATATTAGGGTTAATATATCTCTACGTGTTGATGTCAATTGGCCGCACTAAGTGTAGTGCTTTTTTTAAGACCGCAGGAAATATAAATATGGTAACTTTACTATTTTTGTTAATAAATTCGTACAACTGTGCTTAACTGCAATGTAATGTCACACGTAAAACTATCTAGCTATTTAGATTCGCATACACACGATATATATCCTTTAGATTGAATTTTCTATGTTTACAGTAAATTATTATTATTGTCAGGTATCAGATCATCATTAGTTTACACTATATTTTGACACCTAAAATGAATGCTTTTTTACATACACAGTAAGTAAGTAATAACGTCAGCATGCTAAATTTATATTATTTTAGCATATTTCACAGCTATAGTAAACACTACTGTAAATATATATGAGACAAGGTAGTTTTTAGAAACACAGAATACGCTTAAAGCTTAAGGATATTGTTCTCTTTAACAATCATAGTATGTACTTCTCTTAACATATTAAGTTGTATTAGAATTAATATTTATATATTTTCAGAAATGTTATTGTAAACATATGAACTACCAGGTGACTAGAATATGCTTTTCCATACTTGTTTGTTTGCAACTGATATATTAACTATTAATTTCAGTGTGTGAAATTATTAGCATTGTCAATATATTTCACATTTATCAACAATAGTATCGTAATTATTACTTAAAAGGCTATATGGTAATCTAAATAGATATTTAAGAAAAAAAGAAAAAAATGCTTATAAATTTAGTTTGTTTGATATATAAAGTCATTAGTATCAGATCATCAGAAATGTCTGAGTATTTTAAACATTTAGTAAATCTAATAAAAAACACCTTAGGTATGATAAAAAGGTGCATCCAAAAAAGGATTGAGCGTGCGACTTAATGGAATGAAATCAAAATTGGTGGATAAACTGGTAGTTATACTTATATAGCACTGATAAGAATTTTACAACAATTAAAGTTTCCGTGGTGCAAAAAAAAAAAAAGAGGAAGAAATTCAATCAAAATTCGAGATGTTATATCTCAGGTATTTCTAAATGGATTGCCTTGAAATTTGGTATATGAAGTAAAAGTCCAGTAGAACACATTCACTGAAAATATATGATAGTTTGGATTACCACAGTCCGAGCTACACAAGGTGTAAAAACACTAAACTATCACTCCCGTTAATAACACACAGTGTGTCCCGCAGGTTTATTATTATTATTATACAAAATTCTAACAGTGACCGTCTGTATATTTTAAAGATTGTTTGTTTTGAATTTCGCGCAAAGGTACACGAGGGCTATCTGCGTTAGCCGTCCCCAATTTAGCAGTGTAAGACCAGAGGGAAGG